>NC_045992.1:21648566-21932330 GCF_010909765.2 Amblyraja radiata | reverse complement strand
TGTAGGGTTGGAGGCAGGTGACTAGTGAGGTGCCTCATGGGGTCTGTGTTGGGTCCTTTGTTGTTTGTCATGTACATCAAATGATCTGGAGAAGGGGTGGTAAATTGGATTAGTAAGTATGCAGATGATACCAAGATAGGGGGTGTTGTGGATAATGAAGGAGGATTTCCAAAGTCTACAGAGTGATTTAGGCCATTTGGAAAAATGGGCTGAAAGATGGCAGATGGAGTTTAATGCTGATAAATGTGAGGTGTTACACCTTGGCAGGACAAATCAAAATAGGACGTACTGATAAATGGTAGGGAATTGAAGAATACAGTTGAACAGAGGGATCTGGGAATAACCGTGCATAGTTCCTTGAAGGTGGAATCTCATATAGATAGGGTGGTAAAGAAAGCTTTTGGTATGCTAGCCTTTATAAATCAGAGCATTGAGTATAGAAGCTGGGATGTAATGTTAAAATTGTACAAGGCATTGGTGAGACCAAATCTGGAGTATGGTGTACAATTTTGGTCGCCCAATTATAGGAAGGATGTCAACAAAATAGAGAGAGTACAGAGGAGATTTACTAGAATGTTGCCTGGGTTTCAACAACTAAGTTACAGAGATAGGTTGAATAAGTTAGGTCTTTATTCTCTCGGAGCGCAGAAGGTTAAGGGGGGACTTGATAGAGGTCTTTAAAATGATGAGAGGGATAGACAGAGTTGATGTGATCAGCTTTTCCCTTTGAGAATAGGGAAGATTCAAACAAGAGGACATGACTTCAGAATTAAGGGACAGAAGTTTAGGGGTAACATGAGGGGGAATTCTTTACTCAGAGAGTGGTAGCGGTGTGGAATGAGCTTCCAGTGGAAGTGGTGGCGCAGGTTCGTTGGTAATTTAAAAATAAATTGGATAGGCATATGGATGAGAAGGGAATGGAGGTTATGGTATGAGTGCAGGCAGGTGGGACTAAGGGAAAAAGTTGTTCGGCACGGACTTGTAGGGCCGAGATGGCCTGTTTCCGTGCTGTAATTGTATATGGTTATAGTATATATGCATGTATATGTATATGTGTGTATAATGTATGTATATATATGTGTGTATGTATGCATATAAATGTATCCATATGTATGTGTGCATATGTATGTGTATACGTGTGTATGTGTGTATATATGTATGTGTATATATATGTATGTGTATAAATATATATATATGCATATATTTATTATTACTATATAATTATATATATAATTGCCTTATGGTTTATGCACATCATCTTACAAGACAAATGAATTAATAGTGATTATTTAAATCAAAGTTGCTTCGATCCATGAGAATAAACTTTATTATCTCTAACTTGCCTCTCACACACAGACACACATTCATATAAATATATTAAAATATATATACGTTAAATTTAATTTGTGCAGTGTGTGTTAAAGCAATACAAGGGAAACTACACAATACAATGCAAGGGAAACATACGCAACGGAGGGGGCTGTTCCCGCTACAAGATACCGGGATCTTTGCTTTGGATCAAAGATTATAGAGGAGCTCTATAATCTTTGCTTTGGATCACAGCGGGTGGCATAGTCGCGTGCGCATTAAGAAATGGCGGCCGTGACGTTCCGTCACGTACTACAGTCAGTCCATCGGACTTTTCGGAGGAGTGGTCTATCTTGCTCCTCTATATGATTCTTTGCTGAATACTGTGGCATGACATGTTAAACCCCAAAAGTATTTTGCTGAACTTACAAAGCAATACGGAACACTAGATATCGATTTTATTTGCATTCCGACTGAATCACCACGTACCAATATATGTCGCTTGGGAGCTAGACCTTGAGGCAGCGGCAATGGATACATTTCACTGAACTGGGGGGGGGGGGGGGTGGGGGGGGACTAATGACTATGTTTTTTCCCCTTTCTTCTCCCTCATCAGTTAAGTACTACGCAAATACAGATGAACTTTACTTCAAACTTGGTAGTACCGACTGGTCTACACAGCCATGGTTCCCAGTGGTCCTTGACAGGGTCATGAAACCCCCATGACCATGTTCCAGCGGACCAGTTTCACTGATCCACTCTGTATCAGGAGAAAGTCACCCATGCCCTGACATAATAAGCACTGGGTTGCAAATTCCAAAAAGACCTTCTGATGAACCTCGGGACTGTCAAATAGGACCATGGACACGACGACAGCATCTCACTGACTTCCATATCTCTCCAGAATAAGAAAGTGGGAACATACTGCTCAAGAACAGAAACCTACTATCAACCACCATATCTATGTATCGGAGTTCCTGGCCAACCTTCACCACGATGAAGGTCTGAACTATAGCACTATCTAATGCACTAGAAATGCACTGTCAGTCTATCTAAGACAAACACCAAGGGGAACAGGCCATAGGTCCTCGTCCACTGGTGTCCAAATTAAAAAGAGGTACACTTCTATTCAAAACCCTAGACATATCAAGATCTGGGATGTCAACGTTGTCCTGACTTACCTAGGGATGGCCACCAGCCAGATCCTTACTCTGAAGACAGCTTCCCTGTATACGGCCATGCTGATGGCTTAGTCTCCAGCATAGGGTGCAGGCCTTTATCCACTCAGACTGGACAACATGGTCATAACATCAGACAAATAACATTCATCATTCAGTAGCTGGTAAAACAGAGTAAACCAGGAACTTCAGGACGCATTATGGAATTCCGGGCGTACCCACCTGACCATCGTTATGTGTTATGACTCACCTTCTACAATATCAACAGAACCTAAAATTCCCGAGGGAGACGACAAGCACAATGGGTCAGCCACTAGTAAGCCACTGGGTCAGGGTACCGAGCCAAACCTGTAGATGGCTCAAAGGTCAAAGGTTGATTTATTGTCACATACACCTAGATGTAGTGAAATTCCTTTTGCCAATGCAGCACATAAGAAAGAATACAAACATAACAATAATAAATAGCTTTAACATAAAAACATTCCCCCACAATGGTTCCCATTATGGGGGAAGGCACGAAGTCCAGTCCCATCCCCAATGTCCACCCATAGTCGGGCCTATTGAGGCCTCCACAGTTGCCTCTACGGAGGCCCGATGTTCCAGGCCGTCCTCGTCGGGTGATGATGTTCCGGCGTCGGGAGAGTCCTCTCAGCGGCATGGGAACCCTGGAACGGCCGCCTCCATACTCGAGACCGTGGCTTCCGGAGCCGACAAGGCCGCATCGAATGGAGCTCAACTGGCGATCTCGTCGCGAGATCCCAGGCTCCCGATGTAAAGTTCAGCGCCGCCGCCCGCAGCTCCGCGATGTTTTTAACGCCGGTCCCCAGCTCACCGGAGTTCCAGCGCGGGCGACCTCAGGCAAGCAGGTATTGGGAGCTGCTGGAGTGGATACCGATATTACACATCTCACCCCACCAGAGCAGCATCCATGTCAGCGGCTCCTAAACAGTATGGATGTGCCATTGGACCTACCCTGATAACAGCAGGATGGTCCATGGAAATAATTTTTTAACATTCTACAACTAGCCGTTATAAAACCTGTTCCAATTGCAGAGAGAATTTTAGACGCTGCAAAAATATATAATTTAAGCCCGGGGGGAGCGTTAATTTCTTTGTATTATTGTCAATAATACCATTGTTGGGAATGGGAGGGGAAATTGAAGTGCTGAGCCACCTGGAGATCAGGTTGGTTATTGCGAACCGAGCGGAGGTGTTGGGGTGAAGGGATCGCCAAGCCTACGCTTGGTCTCACCGATGTAGAGCAGCTGACACCTCGAGCAGCGGATGCAATAGATGAGGTTGGAGGAGATGCAGGTGAACCTCTGCCACACCTGGAAAGACTGCTTGGGTCCTTGAATGGAGTCAAGGGGGTAGGTAAAGTGACAAGTGTAGCATTTCCAGCGGTTGCAAGGGAAAGTGCCAGGAAAGGGAGTGGTTTGGGTGGGAAGGGACGAATTGACCAGGGAGTTATGGAGGAGCGGTCTCTGCGGAAAGCCAACAGGGGAGGAGATGGGAAGATGTGGCCAGTGGTTGGGCTCCCATTGGTAGACAAAAATCTGGAGAAAATCAGCGGGTGAGGCAGCATCTATGGAGCGAAGGAATAGGCAACGTTTCGGGTCGAGACCCTTCTTCAGATTGATGTCGGGGGTGGACACAAAAAGAAAGGAAGAGGCGGAGATAGTAGGCCGTGAGAGCTGGGAATGGGAGGGGAAGGAGGGAGAAAGCAAGGACTACCTGAAATTAGAGAAGCCAATGTTCATACCGCTGGGGTGTAAACTACCCTAGCAAATATGTGGTGCTGCTCCTCCAAAATGCGGTGGGCCTCACTCTGGCCATGGAGGAGGCCCAGGACAGAAAGGTCGGATTCGGAATGGGAGGGGGAGTTGAAGTGTTGAGCCACGGGAGATCAGGTTGGTTATTTGCGAACTGAGTGGAGGTGTTGTTCGAAGCGATCGCCAAGCCTGCTCTTGGTCTCACCGAGGTTGATCATATGCTGAATAATCCAACCACATTTTTGTTTGGAAGTGGAAAGAAGTAATAGAATTTGCATTACTTGCAATGTGTAAAAAGAGTTGAGATACTGTATTGTAATTTTGCTGCATGTCATTGTGGGATATATCATGTCTTGATTGGTGAATATGTTTAGTTTGTGATTTTATTTGAAGCAGAAATAATATGTGAATGCTTCATGGAGCATAATTCCGACTGGTAGCTACACACTTCGTCTGAGCACATTATCGCCCGCGTCATGCAAGCCGTCTTAAATGACCACCTAATCTGTCATTTGGCAACTTAAAAAGCTGCCAAGGTTGCTCAGCTGACAAGAGAAAAAAATATAAGTGAGAGCCCTGCTAGGTGTATAATATTTTGACACTGTCATATGCCTTTCTTACATATGCCGTCACAACGCACTGTAGTCTCTAAACAACCTTCATTGGCTTCCATTTCAGAATAATAGTGTTTTTAGTGTAATAGTGAGGGGCCTCCCAATGGAACAGCCTAGGGCCTCACAAACCAATAACATGTTTGTATGCCTTACGCTGTTTGTGGTCAAAAGATAGCATTTGTTCTCCAAGTTGGATCTTTTTTTGCCATGCCTGTTTGAGAACCATCTCTTTAACTTTAAACTGGAGAAAGTGGACAATTATGGATCTCGGAGGGGAGCTCGGGCTTGGTTCTGTGCCAGGGCTCTGTGTGCTTGTTGAATTTGTAAATCTGTCGTTTCAAGGATTGACATTTCACTTCTGAGCAGTTTCTCCACAAACTGAGGTACTGAGCTGCCTTCCGTACCCTCCGGCACACCGTATATCCGCATATTATTTATTCGGGATCTGACTCCAGAACGTTCAGTTTGTCGACAAGTAACTTCTGGTCTTTCAGTGTTTCCTGGAGTACGGTGTTTGCAGCAACACTCCATGTTTCAGCGCCTCTATTCGGGCGGCGGCTTCTTCCAGTTTATTTTTGGTCTTGAATTGCTTGCGCATTCGCCGCCATCTGATGATTCATTTCATGTTTAAGTTCGGCCAGCTCTTCCCTCATATCCCGCTTGAATGTTGCATCGTCACCACCAGCCTGTTTGTTTTTGTCTTTGTCTGTGTCGCTTCCAGCCTGTCCTTCTGTTTCTTGCATCTTTCTGCTCTTTGTTTTGACTCCCCCACTCGTACTGTACTCATTAAAACGTAAATACTCACTTACTTGGAATTTAGGGGAGGTTTATTTATCTGACTGTACGGAGCTCTCTGTCTAATCAGCCACCATGTTCTGCTGCCTACTGGAAGCCCCTTCTTCAGACACTACTTAACCTCATCTACTGCATCCGCTGCTCTAGATGTCAGCTGATCTACATCGGTGAGACTAAGCGGAGGTTGGGCGATCGTTTCGCCGAACACCTCCGCTCGGTCCGCAAGAACCTACCCGACCTCCCGGTGGCTCAGCACTTCAACACCCCTCCCATTCCCAATCCGACCTCTCTGTCCTGGGTCTCCTCCGTTGCCAGAGTGAGCAACACTGGAAATTGGAGGAACAGCACCTCATATTCCGCTTGGGGAGCCTGCATCCGGTGGGCATGAACATTGAATTCTCCCAATTTTGTTAGCCCTTGCTGTCTCCTCCCCTTCCTTAGCCCTCGAGCTGTCTCCTCCCATCCTCCAGCCCTCGGGCTCCTCCTCCTCCTTTTTTCCTTCCTTCTCCCCCGCCACCCCCTATCAGTCTGAAGAAGGGTTTCGGCCCGAAACGTTACCTATTTCCTTCGCTCCATAGATGCTGCTGCACCCACTGAGTTTCTCCAGCATTTTTGTGTGACCCTTCTTCAGACTCTGGATTACTGGGTGACGTCTGGGGAAGACTGGATAGACTTGGTTTATACTCTCTAGAATTTAGGAGATTGAGAGGGGATCTTATAGAAACTTACAAAATTCTTAAGGGGTTGGACAGGCTAGATGCAGGAAGATTGCTCCCGATGTTGGGGAAGTCCAGGACAAGGGGTCACAGCTTGAGGATAAGGGGGAAATCCTTTAAAACCGAGTGGAGAAGAACTTTTTTCACACAGAGAGTGGTGAATCTCTGGAACTCTCTGCCACAGAGGGTAGTTGAGGCCAGTTCATTGGCTATATTTAAGAGGGAGTTAGATGTGGCCCTGGTGGCTAAGGGGATCAGAGGGTATGGAGAGAAGGCAGGTACGGGATACTGAGTTGGATGATCAACCATGATCATATTGAATGGCGGTGCAGGCTCGAAGGGCCGAATGGCCTACTCCTGCACCTAATTTCTATGTTTCTATGTTTCTATGAAGGGTCTCGACCCAAAATGTCTCCAATCCTATTCTCCAGAGCTGCTGCTTGACCTCCAGCAATTTGGGTCTATCTACATAGGGATATGGATGATGTATTGGCAGAGAAGAGTTGGTCTTGGTGGCCACAGACATTGAGGGCTGAAGGGCCTGTTCCTGTGCTGTACTGCCAGTTTAAGGAGAGGGGAGACTGAAGCATTGTTTTCGAGTCTACAAACACCTCAGCAACACAGAGCATCAAAAGCCAAGCTTCTTTATTCACTTTTTAAAAAAACAAATACAAATATTCATATATTCAACAACAAAAATGTTGTGTAGAAGAACTGCAGATACTGGTTTACATTGTAGACACAAATGCTGGAGTAACTCAGCGGGACAGGCAGCATCTCTGGGGAGAAGGAATGGGAGACGTTTCAGATCAAGACCCTTCTTCAGACAATAATGTTGTGGTGTATGGAAGCTGGTGGCGTGACAGAGCCATCCGTCCCTCTGTCCCCACACACACACCTCACCCCAGCAGGGGTCAGCGTGACGGAGGGTGTCACTCGGTCAGGGGCAATGCCCACCCCTCTCTACCCAGGAACGGCCAAACAAGGGCCGGTGCTGAACCCCCACCCCACCCCCCCGGGGCAGGGCAGGGAACATGGCCTCTGTACTGGTGCCAGCTACAGCTGCCCGTCATGGGCTACAGGGGGCTGTCGTGGGCTACAGGGGCCTGTTCTGGGTTACAGAGGCCTGTTCTGGGCTGCAGAAGCCTGCCTGTAGCAGACACAACTGCTACTGCAGCCCAGGGCTCAGTGACAGTGGTAGGGTTGACAACTGGCCCGTAATTAGCCAGGACATCCCGTTATATTGGGCTATATTGGTTTGTCCCTTGTCCCATATTTGACTGCTACTACTCGGGTCGAGGGGACCGTCGGGTCGGAGTGCCGCGTCCGGCCCCGCCTCACCCGTCCCAATGTAGTGCAGCCCATGGAGTGCAGCAGCAGCAGTGTCTCGCCCGAGGCCCGGCAGCTGTCCAACTTTTGGACCTTCATTTACCGGCAACACCACCACCCCTCCTTCTCATGACCAATCATCGGTTCAGGAGTTGGATGGGCCAAAACTCCTCAGCTGGCCCGCCGGCTGGGCTTTGTGTGCAGTCCAGTACCTGTGCCAACTCATCATTCACCCAGCCACGGCCGAGTCGCTCAACGAATTGCCCCGTATTTTGACCTTTTGTCTCTTATTTGGGAGTGAGAAAGTTGGCAACCCTACCCCCCTATATGTACACTACGCGCATGCCCCCAGTGTCTACATTGTCCACATGGTATGTAAACTACATGGTGCGTACGCAGTCCCTGTGCCGACAGTGTGTACACCAGACAAGTGCCCACGGTGTGTATGCTGCCCCTGAGCCCTCGACGTACACAGTAACAAGTGCATTGGGTCTGTACACCGCCCCCCCAGCCCACGGTGTGCAGAGAACATTGACTTCTCTAACTTTAAGTAATCCTTGCCTTCCCTGTCTACATCCCTGCCCCCTCTGCCCAGTTCTCCGCAGTCTGACTGTCCTTGTTTACATTTTTACTTTGTTACCTTCTCCCAGCTAACAATGATATACTCTACATTGTCCTTGATCTCTATCCCCTTTGTCTTGTTTTCACACCTTACATTTCCTTATCTCTGTATCTCCCTCTCCCCTGAATCAGTCTGAAGAAGGGTCTCGCCCCGAAACATCACCCATTCCTTTTCTCCAGAGATGCAACATGTCCCGCAGAGTTACTCCAACATTGTGTGTTTACCCCGCGATGTGTACACATCTCCTGTGCTGTTGCCCATCAGTGTAGCACGGACTAGAGGGTAACGGTGGCGGTGTCACGAGGTCTCCAGTCTGCCCCAGCGCTGCCCTGCAGTAAACGCTCATCACCTGGCACCACCACTGACAGTGCACAAACAACTCCTCACACACACCCGCAGTGCCCAGCATGGCAGGACGACCCTCGCAAGGAGATCAGGGCCAGTCTGCTGGCACGGTGGTGCTGGAGATACAGAGGGGCAGCACAGATCCACCCACTGGGCGAACCAGCAAATACAGTCACGATTACATTGTCCTTTGGCACAAAAATACACATTCTTTGACAGTTTGCGACGCTGAACTCGATGCCTGGATCCTGGGCGGTCAGAAGCGCCAGCCAGCCTTTATTGCTTTGATTTCACCAATCAGAGAACGCGCAAGGTAAATGGAGAACATCTGATGGAAACAAGATGGAGGTAAGAGTCAGCAGTGGAACAATGCCCACACACACGCGCCAACAATGACATCCCCACAGAATGCTGCAGCAACTCAGTGTTTCACTTGCAGCAGCACGTCAGTACGCACAGATAACATGCAATAAAACAAACAAAATCCATTAATTAATATCCACAATACAGGGACACAGCGACTCGAGTTGATGCCTCACAGCACCAGAGACCCGGGTTCAATCCCGACTACGAGTGCTGTATGTGTGTGGAATTTGTACGTTCTCCCCGTGACCACGAGGGTTTCCTCCGGGTGCTCCGGTTTTCTCCCACACTCCAAAGGCATGCAGGTTTGTAGGATTATTGGCCCTCTGTAAATTGCCTCCCAGTGTATAGGGAGTGAATGAGAAAGTGGGATAACATGGAACTAGTGTGAACGGGTGATCGATGGTCAGAGTGATGTTCAGGGCAAAAGGCCTTGTGTCAATGTTGTATCACTAACTAAGCAAATCTAGAACAGATTCAGAACTAATCTAGAACCAATCTAGAGCTAAACTAAAACTAAACTAAACTAAACCAGTGCCACAAAGCCCAAAGTCGTTAATGCAACCAAATTAGTGTTGGTGTAGTATAGCGTTCAAGTGTCTGATGGTTGGTGGGAAGAAGCTGTTCCTGAACCTGGATGTTAGTTTTCAGGCTGCTGCACCTTCCCGATGGCAGGAGTGAAATAAGAGTGTAGCCAGGGTGGTGTGGGTCTCTGATGATGATAAGGCCGAATTAAGTTAAAAATATAAGAAGATCCTGGGCTAGCTTACAGCTTATATTTAGTCTCAAATTAGGCTTGCCTCAGGTTGCGGTGTGTGAGATAATGAATACTATAACATTTGTCTCCCAAGTGACGAGAGAGGAAGCAGAGAAGTAGCTAGATCTCTGATGGATTTGAGAGGTGAAATGCCTTACACCAAATGTCCGATGTTTATGAGAGAGGAAGTGACAGAGAGGAAACTAGATTCAAGGGGCAATACCAAATGGCCAATGTTTTTAATATATCTTGAACCATGTGACAAAATGCCTTTGATGTGATGCATTCTGTAGAAACCTTTATTTTCCTGTACCTCTGACCATGACTAATGTCTGTGGAATGTGCTAAGGTGAAAAAAAACACTATATAATACGATGTAATTCTGTTGTTCAGGGAAGTGAATGAGGACGGTGAAATGTCTGTAATTGCTCACTTGACTAGTTCTCCCTCCCTTCCATCGGCCGAATATAAGTAAAGTTTTGAACTGGTCTTTATTCTCTGGAGCGCAGAAGGTTAAGGGGGGACTTGATAGAGGTCTTTAAAATGATGAGAGGGATAGACAGAGTTGATGTGGACAAGCTTTTCCCTTTGAGAATAGGGAAGATTCAAACAAGAGGACATGACTTCAGAATTAAGGGACAGAAGTTTAGGGGTAACATGAGGGGGAACTTCTTTACTCAGAGAGTGGTAGCGGTGTGGAATGAGCTTCCAGTGGAAGTAGTGGAGGCAGGTTCGATGGTATCATTTAAAAATAAATTGGATAGGCATATGGATGAGAAGGGAATGGAGGGTTATGGTATGAGTGCAGGCAGGTGGGACTAAGGGAAAATAATTGTTCGGCACGGACTTGTAGGGCCGAGATGGCCTGTTTCCGTGCTGTAATTGTTATATGGTTATATGGTCTACCAAACAGTTTGTGTTGTCTGTTTATTAAGAAGCGAACCTGTTAAGTTGTTATAAAAGTAACTTTTTCAATGATGCTGCCTTTGAGGCAGCGAGTCCTATAGACTAGACTTTAGAGATGCAGCGTGGAACCAGGCATTTCAACCCACCCAGTCCGCACTGACCAGCGATCCCCGCACATTAACACTATCCACAAGGGACAATTTACAATTTTAGCAAATCTACAAATCTATATGTCTTTGGAGTGTGGAAGGAAACCGGAGCACCCAGAAAAAATCCATGTGGTCACAGGGAGAACATGCAAACTCCATACAGACAGTACCTGAAGCAAGGATTAAACCCGGGTCTCTGGTGCTGTGAGGCAGCAACTTTACCGCTGAGCCACCGTGACGCCGCAATGGAGATGAGGAGGAATTTCTTTAGTCAGAGGGTGGTACATCTGTGGATGACTATAGAGGCCACGTCAATGGATATCTTTACGGCAAAGATTGATGATTAGTATGGATGTCAGAGGTTATGGGGAGCAGGCAGGAGAATGGGGTTGTGAGGGAGACAGATCAGCCATCTTGAATGGTGGTGTAGACAAGATGGGCTGAATGGCCTAATTCTGCACATTTATCTTATGGTCTGTCTCTAGGGTCACCCTGGTTGTACCTTCCCAGAGATACCCTCCCCCCCACCATCCCCACTGGTCTTGTCTCCTGGTCGGAGTGATGACACGGGATCTGGGGGAGGGGCAAAGGGTCAGAGTGAGGGGTCAGGTGGTCGCTGTGAGGGTTGAGGGTTCGGTGTCAGGGGTGGGAGTGAGGGTCGAGGAGTCGCGGTGAGGGGTCCACGGTGAGGGTCGTACTGAGGGGTGAGGGGTCGCACTGAGGGGTGAGGGGTCGCACTGAGGGGTGAGGGGTCGCACTGTGGGGTGAGGGGTCGCACTATGGGGTGAGGGGTCGCAGTGAGGCGTTCTTACCTGCAGGAAGGCGATGACGAGCAGGGCTCCAGCTACGAAGTAGATGTTCCGGGGCAGCCAGTCCTCGAAGGCCTGAACACAGCCCTTGGTGTAGATGACCAGGTTGTCCTTCACCTGATCACAGACAGAGGTCAGTGTCGCGCACCGGCACCATGCCCAGTACCCCGTCTCATCACATGTACCCCACTAAGCACCATACACTCACACACAAGTACAATGGGTGCAGGGGGAGATACAGAGTGCAGCTCAACATTGCAGCGCGGCACTTCCATGGAGTCCAATGTCCGCAATGGGGTAGAGGTGAATCAGACAGTAGTAACCCCCTGCCCCTACGCACACGCACACACATACACACAGGGGACACTCACATGCCCAAGCACACACACACACGACACACGCGCGCACACACACACACACACACACAGGGGACACTCACATGCCCAAGCACACACACACACGACACACGCGCGCACACACACACACACACACAGGACACACGCGCACACAGACACACACACACAGGGGACACACACACGCCCACACAGGGGACACACACACACACGACACACATACACACACGCGCACACAGGGGAAAACACACAGGGGACACATGCGCACACACAGGGGACACATGCGCACACACACACACACACACACACACACAGGGGACACAGGAAATGGGGGTGGGGAGAGAGGACACAGGGTAGGGGTGGGATGGGGAATTTGACAGAACAGATTGGGTGGGGGGGGGATGGAGAGGGGACACAGGGAAAGAGGGGGGAAGGTGAGGCAAGATGAGGTAGGGGATGAAGAGGATGAGTTGGGAGGGGAGGGGGCAGAGGGGGGACATGACGGGGGTGGGAATGGGGCACGACAGAGTGGGGGGGGGGAAAGGGGTGGTGAGACATGACGGATGGGAGGGGTGGAGAGGACACTGGGCGGTCAGGACCCTGGTCTCAAGCAGTGGGCAAGGCGGGTGGTGATCATTCAGACCGTGTATGGCCCGACCCATATAGGACCCCCTCCCCCTCCGGGCAGCACGGCGACAGGGGCCTCCTTACCTGGCCCTTGGCGCGGATGTCGTATCCACACTGGGTGTTCACCACGTTGTGCTGTAAGGCAGGAACAAAGTCCCACGTCACTCTGACTCAGCACCCACCCCTCAACAACTCCCCCCTCCCCCGAAAACCCCCCCTCAGCACCCCTCTCCCCATAATACCCCCCTTCCCTCAACGGTCCCCTCTCCCCTCAACGCCCCCCTTCCCCTCAATGCCCCCCTTCCCCTCAACAACACCCCTCTCCCCTCAACGCCCCCCTCTCCCCTCAACGCCCCCCTTCCCCTCAACAACACCCCTCTCCCCTCAACGTCCCCCTTCCCCTCAACGCCCCCCTTCCCCTCAACAACACCCCTCTCCCCTCAACACTGAACCCCTCCCACCTCAACCCCTCCCACCTCAACCCCTCCCCCCTCAACACCCCCCCACCCCCCCCCCCCTTCCCTCAACACCCCCCACCAAGTTTAGGGAGAGGGAAGGTTGACTTGACTTGCAGATGGTTAAAGTGGTCACAGCTGGAGTACTCCACACTGTGCTGGTCTCCACACTGCGGAGTGGATAGTTTCACACTGACAGCTATGTTCGGCACACTATCCATTCAAAATCAGATAATAGACACAAAATGCCGGAGTAACTCAGTGGGTTCTCTGATGAGAAAGGATGGGTGACATTTTAGATCCAGACCCTCTTTCAGACAGTTCGTTACCCATCCTTTTTCTCCAGAGATGCTGCCTGACCCGCTGAGTTACTCCAGTACTTTGTGTCCATCTTCAGTGTAAACCAGCATCTGCAGTTCCTTAGTCATAGAAACATAGAAAGTAGGTGCAGGAGTAGGCCATTTGGCCCGTCGAGCCTGCACCGCCATTCATGGCTGATCATCCACAGTCAATAACCCATGCCTGCCTTCTCCCCATATCCCTTAATTCCGCTAGCCCTTAGAGCTCTATCTAATTCTCTTTTAAATTCATCCAGTGAATTGGCCTCTACTGCCATCTGTGGCAGAGAATTTCACAAATTCACAAATAGAGTATTACAACGTGGAAACAGGCCATTCGGCCCAACTTGCCCACACTGGCCAACATGTCACAGCCGCACTAGTCCACCCGCCCACGTTAGGTCCATATCCCTCCAAACATGTACTATCCATGTACCCGTCTAACTTTCTGAAATGTTGGGATAGTCCCAGCCTCAACTACCTCCTCTGGCAGCTCGTTCCATACACCCACTCTCAGATTCCTACATAAAATCAGATAATGCTGTACATAAATAAATCAAGTCAAACTCAAGTACAATAGGTAGAGTAAAGGGGAAGATACAGAGTGCAGAATATAGTTCTCAGCATTGTAGCGCATCAGTTCCACAGACATGCAGTATCTGCATTCAGGCCATCAAATCTCCCCCAATAACAATAAACTTCCCCACGTTGTCAATATTCCTGGGAATCTCCCACTACCCCTTCAATCTGAGGGAGCGCAGTGGCACAGTGGGTAGAGCCACTGCCTCACAGCGCCAGAGACCCCTCTTCCATCCTGACCTCAGGCTCTGTCTGAGGGGAGTTTGCACATTCTCCCTGTGACTGCGTGGGTTTCCTCTGGGTGCTCCGGTTTCCTCACACATCCCAAAGACGTGCGGGTTTGTAGGTTAATTGACCTTCTGAAAATTGCCCCCTAGTGTGTAGGGAGTGGATGAGAAAGGGGAATAACATGGAACTAGTGTGAACGGGTGATTGATGGTCGGTGTGGACTTGGAGGGCAGAAGAGCTTGTTTCCATGCTGTATCTCTAAACTATAGTCCCCCTCCAGCCATCTACCACACCCTGTCGCCTACATCCAAGGGTCAAGGTGGAAACATTTTTTGCAAATGATGTAAATGGTGTGACTTGTGGAAGAAAGCAATGAATTATCCAGCATTTACTCCATAAAATTAAATATTCAGTCAAAAGTGTGAGCAGATGGTTGGCATGGACTTGATGGGCCAAATGGCCTGTTTCCATGCTGTATCTCTAAACTAAACTAATCCCCTTCTTAGACACTAAATGCTGAAGTAACTCAGCAGGACAGGCAGCATCTCTGCAGTGAAGGAATGGGTGATGTTACGGGTTGAGACCCTTCTTCAGCCCAAGTGTCAGGGGAGAGGGAGACACTGAGATATGGAAGCGCAAGGTGTGAAAACGAGACATCAAAGGGGAAAATGGGCAAGGATAATGCAGGATGGTTCATTGTTAGCACTAAGTGACAAGGAGGCAAACAAACAGTAAAATTAATCAGGAAGCCAGTTGGAGAACTAAGATGGGGAGGGACGGAGAGAGAGGGAAAGCAAGGCTTACTTGAAGTTAGAGAAATCAATGTTCATAACGCTGGGTTGTGAGCTGCCCAAACACAAATCCCCTTAGAGTCATAGAGTGATACAGTGTGGAAACAGGCCCTTCGACCCAACTCACCCATACAGGTCAACATGTCCCAGCTACACTAGTCCCACCTGCCTGCGCTTGGTCCAGATCCCTCCAAACCTGTCCTATCCATGTACCTGTCTAACTGTTTCTTAAATGTTGGGATAGGCCCTGCCACAACTACCTCCTCTAGCAGCTTGTTCCATATGCTCACCACCCTTTGTGTGAACATGTCAGATTCCTTTTAAACCTTTTCCACTTCACCTTAAACCTATGTCCTCTGGTCCTCGATTCCCCTACTCTGGGCAAGAGACTCTGTGCATCTACCGAAGTCTCCAGAAATTATGGGACGGAAAGTTTAAGAAGGGATAAGAGAGTAAGGTCGGGTAAAATCGGGACCTGTGTGAGCGGGGAGAAGAATACCAAATTAAAGGTGTGTATTTGAATGCACGCAGTATAAGAAATAAAGTGGATGAGCTTGTGGCACAGTTAGAAATTGGTAGGTATGGGGTTGTAGGAATTACAGAGACGTGGCTGCAAGAGGATCGTTGCTGGGAGCTGAATCTTCAAGGTTATATGTCCTATCGAAAAGACAGACAGGTGGGCAGAAGGGGTGGGGTAGCACTGTTGGTAAGGAATTAAATTCAGTCCTTAGTGAGGGATGACAATGGATTAGATGTAGTCATTGTGAATAGAGCTGAGAAATTGTAAGGAATACCTTCATGGGAGTTATTTACAAGCCCCCAAACAGTAGCCAGGATATAGGGTACATTACATCAGGAGATACAATTGTCATGTAAGAAAGGTAATGCTACGGTGGCCAATATGCAGGTAGACTGGGAAAATCAGGTTGGTACTGGATCCCAAGAAAGGAGTTGTGTAGAGTGCCTCCAAGATGGATTCTTAGAGCAGCTTGTAGTACCAGGGAGAAGGCAGTTCTGGACTTAGTGCTGTGTAATGAACCGGATTATAAGGGAGCTCAAGGTAAAGGACCATTAGCGGGCAGTGACCACAATATGACAAGTTTTAATCTGCAATTTGAGAGGGAGAAGGAGAAATCAGATGTGTCAGTATTGCAGCTGAGCAAAGAGTCATGAGGGAGGAGCCGGCCAAAGTTGACTGGAAAGGAAGAAATTTCTGGGAATAAACCACAAGATGCAGGATCTTTTCATTCCAAAGAGGAAGAAAGATACTAGGGGGAGAAAGAGGTGACCATGGCTGAAAAGGATAGCCAAGGACAGTATACAGCTAAAAGAGACGGCATATAACATTGCAAAGATTAGTAGGAAGCCAGAGGATTGGGAAGCTTTTAAAGAACAACAGAAGGTAACTAAAAGGACAATATGGGGAGAAAAGATTAAATATGAAGGTAATAATAATATAAAAGATCATAGCAAGAGTTATTTCAGTTATATAAAAAGCAACAAAGAGACAAGAGGGCGGCTGGAGAATGATGCTGGAGAAATGATAATGGGGAACAAAGAAATAGCAGAGGAGTTGAATAACTTTTTTGCATCAGTCTTCACAGTGGAAGGCACCAGCAACGTGCCTGAAATTCAAGAAAGTCGGAGGTGAAAGTTAGTGGAGTGGCCATTACTGGTGCTTGCAAAGCCAAAAGGGCTGAAGGTGGATAAGTCACCTGGACCGGATGGACTGCACCCTAGGTAGGGTTCTGAACGAAGTGGCTTTGATAGTGATATTTCAAGAATCACTAGAGACAGGAGATTGGAAAATTGCCAATATCACTCCGCTGCACAAGAAGGGAGCAAAGCAGAATAGTGGGATCTATAGGCCGGTTAGTCTGTTATAAAGAATGAGGTCATGGAGTACTTAGTTCACGATAAAATAGGCCAAAGTCAGCATGGCTTTGTGAAGGGGAGATCTTGTTTGACAAATTTGCTGGAATTCTTTGAAGAAGTAAATAGCAGGACAGACAAAGGAGAGTTAGTAGATGTTGTTTACTTAGATTTTCAGAAAGCCTTTGATAAGGTGCCACACGTGAGGCTGCTGAGGAAGATGAGATGGTATCAAAGAGCAGTTACTAGCATGGATAGCAGGTTGACTGGTTGGCAGAATACAAGAGTGGCAATAAAGGGGGCTTTCTTCTGGTTGGCTGCCAGTGACTAGTGGAGTTCCACAGGGGTTTGTGCTGGGGCCGCTACTCTTCACTTGGTACATTAATGAGTTGGACGAGGCGATTGAAGGCTTTGTGGCCAAGTTTGCAGATAATACATAAATAGGTGGAAGGGAAGGTAGTGTAGAGAAAGCAGGGACCCTGCAGAAGGATTTGGATAGAAAGTGGGAGAGTGGGCAGAGAAGTGGCAGATGGAATATAGTGTAGCAAATTGTGGAGTCATTCATTTTGGTAGTAGGAATAAAAGCGTAGATTATTTTCTAAATGGGGAGCGATTCCATAAATCGAAGGTGCAAAGGGACTTGGGAGTGCTGGTGCAGGATTCCCAAAAAGTGAATCTGCAAGTCGAATCGGTAGTAAAGAAAGAAAACTCAATGCTAACATTTATTTCATGAGGGCTTATATACAAAACAGGAATGTAATGCTGAGGCTCTATAGTGCGCTGGTCAGGCCACATTTGGAATATTGTGAGCAATTTTGGTCTCCATATCTGAGGAAGGATGTGCTGGCTCTGGAGAGGGTCCAGAGGAGGTTTACAACAATGATCCCAGGTCGACAAAAATGCTGCAAAAACTCAGTGGGTGAGGCAGCATCTATGGAGCGAAGGAAATAGGCCACGTTTCGGGTCGAGACCCTTCTTCAGACAGATGCGAGGGTGGGGGGCGGGAAGAAGAAAGGAAGAGGCGGAGACAGTGGGCTGAGGGAGAGCTGAGAAGGGGAGGAGAAAGCAGGGATTACCTGAAATTAGAGAAGTCAATGTTCATTCCACTGGGGTGTAAACTGCACAAGCGAAATATGAGGTGCTGCTAATCCAATTTACGGTGGTTATTTTAGGAAGGAGATGAGGAGATTTTTTTTGTCAGCGGGTGGTGAATCTATGGAATTCTTTGCCACAGAAGAAAGTGGAAACCAATTGAGTGAATATATTTAAGGCAGATATAGATTCTTGATTAGTACAGGTGTCAGGGATTATGGGAAGAGGGCAGGAGAATGCGGTTAGGAGGGAGAGATTGAATGGGCCGAATGGCCAAATCCTGCTCCTGTCACTTATGATCTTATCTTTCCAGCTCGACAATATCTTTCATACAACATGGTGCCAAGAACTGACAGAACTCTAACAGAACCCTGTGCATTAACCAATCAATTCCTCTTATGATTTTGTACACTTGTGGTTTTAGTGGTGAACACGAGTTGGGAATGCAGTGTTGGTCAGCGTGGAGAAGGGTGTCCATACTTACTGCGGGGTCAGGGATGCAGCAGGAGAAGGGAACGCCGCACCGCTCCCGGCTCCCGTTCTCCTGCGAACAGTTGAAGTAGACGTTGTTGTTCCAGTCGTCAGGACCACCAGCACCGCAGCACTGCATCTGTGGGAGAGGAAGCAGAGTGGTGAGAGGAGGCAGAGAGGTGATAGAGGAGGGGGAGAGGGGAGAGGGGAGAGGGGAGAGGGGAGAGGGGAGAGGGGAGAGGGAGAGGGAGAGGGGAGAGGGGAGAGGGGAGAGGGGAGAGGGGAGAGGGGAGAGGGAGGAGGGAGAAGCAGAGAAGGAGGAAGAGGGAGGAAGCAGTGTGGGAGGAGGGAGGGGGAAGGAGTAGGGGAGGAGGTGAAGGAGGGAGAAAGAGGGGGGAGGAAGCAGTGTGGGAGGAGGGGGGAGGGAGGGGGAAGAGGAGGGGGGAGGGAGGAGGGGGAGAGAGGGAGATGTATTCACAGGGCAGGAAGCCACGATTGACAAACAGGAAACAGCACCCACAGAGGAAGTGGTTTCAAATCTGTTCCCGCCTGATAGGAAACAGGGCGGCTCTCAATGTGAAGTTCCAACGGCAAGAGTTCAGGATAAACAATGGCTCAGTAAGTGGTCAGTTACTGTAGATTGCCAGAGCATTATTGTGTAGTGCAGCCAAAACAAAGTCCACCAGAGAAACAGGGAACTGCAGAAGCTGCTTTAAAAAGCTAGACACAAAGTGCTGGAGTATCTCAGCGGGTCAGGCAGCATCTCTGGAGAGGTGACGTTTCGGGTCGGGACCCTTCTTTTGACTCCGTAGTAGCCCGGTGCTGATGCAAGATTGTGGTTAGGGTTGTGCTGTGTTCAAGAGCATGAAGCTGTTCTTGATCCTGGAGATCACGGTGCTCAGGCTCCTGCACCTTTTCCTGATGTAGCAGGGAGATAGTTCATAAATTCAAGGAGCAGAATTAGGCCATTCGGCCCATCACGCCCACTACTCTATTCAATCATGGCTGATCTATCTTTCTCTCTCAACCACATTCTCCTGCCTTCTCCCCGATAACCCGACACCCGTACTAATGAAGAAAACCAAGAGATGAGTGTGTGGGCAGGGTGGTGTGGGTCTGTGATGATGCGAGCTGCCTTCTTGAGGCAGCGCCTCCTTTAGCCTCCTCCGTTTCTGGGCTGTCAGGTGACCGAACTAGGCTGTGATGTCAGTACGCTCTCCATGGTAGAACGTCTGGTGAGATTCTGAGCAGGGTGGGCTTTCGTTGTGATGACATTAATGTGTGGAGCCCTGGATAGATCATCCAGAGATACGCACACCCAGGAACGTGAAGATCTTCCCTCTCACCACCACCGTCCCATCACATGACACGTTCTATGGTTGTCCCAAGTGGATAGGAGAGTTGTCCAGCACTCTCTCTCTCTCTCTCTCTCTCTCTCTCTCTCTCCCCCTCCCTCCCTCCCTCCCTCCCTCCACGGGAAGCCTGTGTTTGATATGTTTGGAGGGGATGATGGTGTTGAACGCCAAGCTTTACTTGACTTTACAGATACAACGTGGAAACAGGCCCTTCCGCACCCATCAGTGACCACCCCGTACAT
The DNA here is from genome assembly GCF_010909765.2 of Amblyraja radiata. Taxonomy (NCBI): domain Eukaryota; kingdom Metazoa; phylum Chordata; class Chondrichthyes; order Rajiformes; family Rajidae; genus Amblyraja; species Amblyraja radiata. The sequence continues at coordinate 21,912,264 of NC_045992.1, read as the reverse complement.
TAACACTATCCTACACTCTCGGGAGAAGTTCCATAAGCTAATTAGCCGGTTTCCATGCTGTATCTCTAAACTAAACTTGTGAAGGTAACTTAACGGTTGTGTTGTAAGAGGCAGTGATCAGACTACAAAGTCTTCAGGTGCCCTGCAACGTATCGACTCAGAAGATAGATGCCAATGCCAGGGCTCTGTTTCAATGTTGTATCTCTAAAATGAACAAATAAACCTTTTTTTTTTAAATAATCCGAATGTCCTCATCTTTGCAGCAGATTTATTTTAGTTTAGAAATACAGAGCGGAAACAGGCCCTTCGGCCCACCTAGTCCACGCCGACCAGCGATCACCGCACACTAACGCTATCTTATGTGCACTCGGACAATTTACAATTTTACCGAAGCCAATTAACCTACAAACCTGCAAGTCTTTGTAGTGTGGGTGGAAACCGGAGCATCCGGAGTAAACCCATGCGGTCACGGGGAGAACGTACAAACTCTGTACAGATATCACCCATAGTCAGGATGGAAGCCGGGTCTCTGGCGCTGTGAAGCAGCAACTCTACCGTGGTGACACATCCCACCCTCCTGCGGCAGCGGATGGGGAAGCACAGGGGAGAGGAACACGTACGTATTTCTGAATGGCGTCAATGAGGTTCTGCAGGTCGATGTCCTCGCGGTACACCCCGATGTTGTCTCGGACAAAGCTCTGCACCTGCTCCTTCACCCAGTCCTGGAACACAAAGCCCAGGATCCCCGCCGCCAACTCCAGCGTGAAGATCGTGCTGATGATCAGCGAGAACTGCAAAACAGGATGGCAAACCATGGGCTCATGCAGAACAGGCACTGGGCCCATCAGCCCTGGAACCCCCAACCCTCATCTCCCCCAGTGTGATCAGTGTATAACATCATGAGGGGAATAGATCAGGTAGACGCACAGTCTCTTGTCCAGAGTAGGTGAATCGAGACACTAAAAGCTGGAGTAACTCAGCGGGTCAGGCAGCATATCTGGAGAAAAGGAATAGGTGACGTTTCGGGTTGAGACCCTTCTTCAGACTGAGAGTCGGGAGAGGGTAACAAGCGAGGTAGACCGTAACCAGAGGGTATAGGTTTAAGGTGAAGGGGGAAAGATTTAATAGGAATCTGACAGGTATCTTTTTCACACAAAGGTGGTGGGAATAGGGAACAAGCTGCCAGAGGAGGTAGTCGAGGTAGGGACTATCCCAAAGTATAAGAAACGTTTAGACAGGTACATGGATAGGACCAGTTTACAGGGACATGGGCCAAATACAGACAGGTGGGACTAGTGTAGATGGGGCAGGTTAACCTACAAACCTGTACGCCTTTGGAGTGTGGGAAGAAACTGGAGAAAACCCTCGCGGTCACGGGGAGAATGTACATACTCCGTACAGACATCACCTGTAGTCAGGATTGAACCCGAGTCTCTGTCGCTGTAAGGCAGCAACTCTACCGCTGTGCCACCATAGTCCCCCACCTGTTCACCTCATCCCCACCCTGTAGGGCAGCACTGTGGCACAGTAGCTTCACCCCACAATGGATGTGCCCAATATGATGCCAAGTTAAACTATTCTCTTTGCCTGCACGTGATCCATATCACTCCATATCCATGAGCCCATCCAAAAAACACCACTGTCCTTTCAGCGTCCACAACATCAAGGGAAGTGAGTTACAGGCACCCACCCACACTGTAAAACACAACCTTGCCCTTCTCACCTTCAAGCTGTGCCCTCTAGTCTTTGACATTTCCACCATGGGAACAAGGTTTTGACCCAATCTATGCCTCTCATAATTTGATATACTTCTAGTACCACTCAATCCCATATCTGCCCAACCTCTCCTTGTAGCTAATTCCCCATAATCCCGGCATCATTCTGCAATAACTCACATAGACACATCAGCATCTCTGGAGAAAATGGATTCTCTCCCCAGATGCTGCCTGATTTCAAACATTTTTTGTCTATCTTTGGTATAAACCACTTATTTATTATATTCTGGTAAACCTCCTCTGCCCATGTGCAAAGCTTCTTTTCTAAAAGCTGATAAGAATCATTTCCTCCTTTCTCGACCTCCCTGCAAATTCACACCGAGCATGTCCCAGTTAGAGGTTATTCCCATAAAAACCCGCCCTCATTCAAATCAAAAGTCTTCATCTGTAGAAAAACAACAGATTACTCGCTTGCTAAACTAGTTTTTTGTGTATTTAGTTCAGTTCTTGATTTTATTTAATAGATATAGTGTGAGATATTCAGCCCACACAGTCCACGCCGACCATCGTTCAATGAGTAGTTCCATGTTATCCCACTCTCTCATCCACTCCCTACACACTAGGAGTGATTTACAGAGGGCCAATTAACCTGCAAACCCGCTTGTCTTTGGGATGTTGGAGGAAACCGGAGCACCCAGAGAAAACCCGAGTGGTCACAGGGTGAACATGCAAACTCCACACGGACAGCATCCAAGGTCAGGATCGTACCCAGGATTCTGGCATTGTGAGGCTGCAGCTTTACTTTAGACTTTAGAGATACAGCGTGGAAACAGGCCCTTCGGCCCATCAGATCTGCACTGCCCATAAGCTAACACTATCCTACACACTAGGGACAATTTACAATTTTTACGGCCAATTAACCTACAAATCTGTATGTCTTTGGAGTGTGTGAGAAAACAGGAGTACCCGGAGAAAATCCATGCGGTCACACGGAGAACATACAAATTTCGTACAGGCAGCACCCGTAGTCTGGATCAAACCCGGGTCTCTGGCGCTGTGAGGCAACGGCCCATCAGGAGTGGGGATGAGATGAACAGGTGGAGAACAATGAGTAAAGGCCTTTAGTCATAGAGTGATACAGTGTGGAAACATGCCCCTCGGCCCAACCTACCCACACCGACCAACATGTCCCATCTACACCAGTCCCACCTGCCTGCACTTGACCCATATCCCTCGAAACCAAAGGATCTCGACCCGAAAAGTCACCCATTCCTTCTCTCCAGAAACATAACAGAAATAGGTGCAGGAGGAGGCCATTCGGCCCTTCGATCCAGCACCGCCAATCACTGTGATCATGACAGATCGTCCCCAATCAATAACCCATGCCTGCCTTCTCCGCATATCCCTTGATTCCACTAGCCCCTACAGCTCTATCTAACTCTCTTAAATCCATCCAGTGATTTGGCCTCCACTGCCCTCTGTGGCAGGGAATTCCACAAATTCACAACTCTCTGGTTGAAAAACTTTTTCTCACCTCAGTCTTAAATGGCTTCCCCTTTATTCTAAGACTGTGGCCTCTGGTTTCTGTGTGAAAATGTTGTGAAAATGTTCCCAACATTGGGAACATTTTTTCTGCATCTAGCTTGTCCAGTCCTTTTATAATTTTATGTTTCTATAAGATCCCCAGAGATGCTGCCTGTCCCGCTGAGTTACTTCAGCTTTGTGTCAATCTTCGGTTTAAACCAGCATCTGCATCTGTAAGTTCCTTCTTACACACTATCCATGCACCTGTCTAAATGTTTCTTAAACATTGCCTCAACTACCTCCTCCGGCAGCTCGTCCCATATATCCGCCATCCTTTGTATAAAAGAAAAGTTGTCTCTCAGGATTCAATTAAATCTTTTACCCCCTCACCTTAAACCTATGTCCTCTGGTTCTCAATACCCATGCTCTGGGTAAAAGTGGAACTCTTGTGGAATTACCCTTTCCATTCCCCTCATAATAGACAATAGGTGCAGGTGTAGGTCATTCGGCCCTTCGAGCCAGTACCGCCATTCAATGTGATCATGCCTGATCATCCCCAATCAGTACCCCGTTCCTGCTCTCCATATCCCTTAACTTCGCTATCCGTAAGAGCTCTATCTAACTCTCGCTTGAAAGCATCCAGAGAACCAGCCTCCACTCTGAGGCAGAGAATTCCACACACTCACAACTCTCTGTGTGAAAAAGTTTTTCCTCATCTCTGTTCTAAATGGCTTACCACTTATTCTTAAGCTATGGCCCCTGGTTCTGGACTCCCCCAACATTGGGAACATGTTTCCTGCCTCTAGCGTGTCCAAACCCTTAATAATCTTATATGTTTCAATAAGATCCCCTCTCATCTTTCAAAATTCCAGAGTATACAAGCCCAGCCGCTCCAATCTATCAACACATGACAGTCCCGCCATCCCAGCAATTAGGCTCGTGAACCAAAGTGGATAACCTCACATTTATCCACATTAAACTGCATCTGCCATGCATCTGCCCACTCACCCAACCTGTCCAAGTCACCCTGCATTCTCATAGCATTCTCCTCACGGTTCACACTGCCACCCAGCTTTGTGTCATCTGCAAATTTGCTAATGTTACTTGTAATCCCTTCATCCAAGTCATTAATGTATATTGTAAATAGCTGTGGTTCCAGCACCAAGCCTTGCAGTACCCCACTAGTCACTGCCTGCCATTCTGAAAGGGACCCTTTAATTCCTACCCTTTGTTTCCTGTCTGCCAACCAATTTTCTATCAATGTCAGCATCCTACCCCCAATACCATGTGCTCTAATTTTGCCCAAATTAAATTAAATTATTTAAATTTCTTTATTTATATAGCACATTTTTAGTCAACTTGCATTGACCCCAAAGTGCTTCACATAATTACATCCACACACACAGGCAAAGGTGGGTGAAGTGTCTTGCCCAAGGACACACACAGGCAAAGGTGGGTGAAGTGTCTTGCCCAAGGACACAACGACAGTATGCACTCCAAGCGGGATTCGAACCAGCTACCTTCCGGTTGCCAGCTGAACACTTAGCCCATTGTGCCATCTGTCGTCCCACTAATTTCCTATGTGTGACGTTATCAAATGCTTTCTGAATGTCCAGGGGCACTACATCCATTGGCTCTGCCTTGTCCATTTTCCTAGTTACATCCTCAAAAAATTCCAGAATTTTAGTCAAGCATGATTTCCCCTTCGTAAATCCATGCTTGCTCGGACCGATCCTGTTACTGCTATCCAAAATGCGGCTATCTCATCTTTTATTATTGACTCCAGCTTCTTCCCTACCACCGATGTCAGGCTAACTGGTCTATAATTCCCCGTTTTCTCTCTGCCGCCCTTCTTAAAGAGTGGGATAACATTAGCTACCCTCCAATCCACAGGAATTGATCCCAAATCTATAGAACATTGGAAAATGATCACCAATGCGCCCACGATTTCTAGAGCCACTTCCTTAAGTACCCTGGGATGCAGACCATCTGGCCCTGGGGATTTATCAGCCTTCAGTCCCATCAGTCTATCTAACACCATTTCCTGCCTAATGTGAATTTCCTTCAGTTCCTCCATCACCCCAGATCCTCTGGCCACTAGTACATCAGGGAGATTGTTTGTGTTCTCCTTAGTGAAGACAGATCCCAAGTACCTGTTCAACTCATCTGCCATTTCCATGTTCCCCATAATAAATTTACCCGTTTCAGTCTTCAAGGGTCCAACCTTGACCTTATGAACTATTTTTTTCCTCTTCACATACCAAAAGAAGCTTTTACTATCCTCCTTTATATTCTTGGCTAGCTTACCTTCGTACCTCATCTTTTCTCTCCGTATTGCCTTTTTAGTTACCAGTATTTCTGTTGCCCTTTAAACATTACCCAATCCTCCGGCTTCCCGCTCATCTTTGCTACGTTGTACTTCTCTTTTATTTTTATACTGTCCCTGACTTCCCTTGTCAGCCACGGTCGCCCCTTACTCCCCTTGGAATCTTTCTTCCTCTTTGGAATGACCTGATCCTGCACCTTCTGTATTATTCCCAGAAATACCTGCCATTGTTGTTCCACTGTCATCCCTGCTAGGGTATCTTTCCAGTCAACTTTGGCCAGCTCCTCCCTCATGGCCCCATAGTCCCCTTTGCTCAACTGTAACACCGACACATCTGATTTACCCTTCTCCCTCTCCAATTGTAGAATAAAACTTATCATAAACTTATCTTAAACGTTTCTTAAACAGAATGTTTCTGAGAGTGCAGGGTGTGATACTCACAAACTTGAGCAGGCAGATGTTTTCACGCAGGGCTCCGATGCAGCCAGCAAAGCCCAGGATAAAGGTCAGCAGGCCCACCGTGAGAATCACCCAGACTGGGTCGAAGCCTTTCAGCTCCGTGATCGACTGGATGTTCAGCACGCCCTGGTAATGGAGGAAACACCAGCATTAACCTGCACACACACACACAAGGCCCAGGGCCAACACTGTTAACCTGCACACACAAGGCCCAGGGCCAACACTGTTAACCTGCACACACACACACAAGGCCCAGGGCCAACACTGTTAACCTGCACACACACACACACAAGGCCCAGGGCCAACACTGTTAACCTGCACACACACACACACACACACACACAAGGCCCAGGGCCAACACTGTTAACCTGCACACACACAAGGCCCAGGGCCAACACTGTTAACCTGCACACACACACACGGCCCAGGGCCAACACTGTTAACCTGCGCACACACACACACACACACACACACACACACACACACACACACACACACACACACACACACACACACACACACACACACACACACACACACAAGGCCCAGGGCCAACACTGTTAACCTGCACACACACAAGGCCCAGGGCCAACACTGTTAACCTGCACACACACACACACACACACACACAAGGCCCAGGGCTAACACTGTTAACCTGCACACACACACACACACACGCGGCCCAGGGCTAACACTGTTAACCTGCACACACACACACACACACAAGGCCCAGGGCCAACACTGTTAACCTGCACACACACACACACACACACAAACAAGGCCCAGGGCCAACACTGTTAACCTGCACACACACACACACACACACACACACACACACACACAAACAAGGCCCAGGGCCAACACTGTTAACCTGCACACACACACACACACACACACACAAGGCCCAGGGCCAACACTGTTAACCTGCACACACACACACACACACACAAACAAGGCCCAGGGCCAACACTGTTAACCTGCACACACACAAGGCCCAGGGCCAACACTGTTAACCTGGCGCACACACAAGGCAGGGCCGATACCAGGGCCAGCATTGTTAACCTGGCTAACAGACAGGATTGACACTGTTATCCTGTGTAACAGAGACAAGACTGACACTAAGTCTGAAATCGTTAACCTTGTTTAGTTTACAGTTTATTGTCACGTGAACGGAGGAACAGTGAAAAGCTTTTGTGCATGCTATCCAGTCAACTGTCAACTGTCACGTATTAGCTAGGACATCCTGTATATTGGGCTAAATTGGTTTGTGCCATACGGGATCGCCGTTGTCCCGTATTTGACAGCTACTACTCGGGTCGAGGGGACTGTGGGTCGGAGCGCCACGTCCGGACCCGCCTCACCCGTCCCGACGTAGTGCAGGAGCAGCACCTCGCCCGTGGCCCCGTCGGTCAGCACCGACGCCCGGCCAGCCTGTCCACCCTTCGCACACACACACACACACACACACACACACACACACACACACAAGGCCCAGGGCCAACACTGTTAACCTGCACACACACAAGGCCCAGGGCGCTTCGCACGCCTCCGGCACCCGGGCCAAAACTCCTCAGCTGGCCCGCCGGCTGGGCTTTGTGTGCAGTCCAGCACCCGGGACAACTCATCATTCACCCAGCCGCAGCAGATTCGGGAATTGCCGTCGGGAATTTGTCCCTTATTTGGGAGTGAGAATGTTGGCAATCCTACCTGACACCGTTAATGTATCTGATGTAGACAGGGCTGACACTAAGACACAGATATAACCCTCTTATCCGTGGTTACGTCTGTGCCCGGGTGGGACTAGAGAGGGACTCCGCGGTGTTCACGGGCACCCTGGGGGATTTCTGGGACACTGGGGGCAGAATGTATCCCTACCGAGAATGGTGACATCGTTATTTAATATTCAGTATTGAAGAATATTTGTACGAAGGAACTGCAGATGCTGGTTTACACCGAAAATAGACAGGCAGCTTGAAGAAGGGTCTCAAGCTGAAACGTCACCCATTCCTTCTCGCCAGAGATGCTGCCTGTTACTCCAGTGCTTTGTGTCTCTCCTCTCTCAGGATGGGATCTACGCTCACCCAGACACCTGTGCCCCGACCACCCACTCATCACCTGTGCCCACTCACACTCAGCGGGCTGACTGCGGGAGCACGCGGTTGCTCGGCTCAGCACGGATGCCCATCACTGCCATGAGACATCGCCAGGGGCACTGCCCTTGCATTGGGTGTGTCGGGCCGAAGGGAGAAGAAGGGTTGAGGGTGCAGCACGGACCCCAACCCTCGATCACCAACGTGCTGTGAAACTCCTGCAGCTCAAGACGTGCGGCACGGTGGCGCAGCGGGTAGAGTTGCTGTGCCAGAGACCCGGGTTCGATCCTGACTAAGGGTGCTCTCTGTACGGAGTTCGTACGTTTTCCCATGACCTGTGTGGGTTTTCTCTGAGATCTTCAGTTTCCTCCCACACTTCAAAGACGTAGGGGTTTGTAGATTAGTTGGCTTGGTATAAGTGTAAATTGTCCCTGGCGTGTGTAAGTGCAGGGATCGCTGGTCGGTGCGGAATCGGTGGGGCGAAGAGCCTGTTTCCGCGCTGTATCTCTAAACTAAACTAAAGGGGAAGTGTCGAGGGAGAGTTAGCAAGACGTTGGGCCATGTCAGGGTGAACAATATTGTGCATTTATATAGCATCGGGGAGTGATATTCACAAACTGGACACCATGCGCTAATCTCACACATCCAACGCTGCCCATGCCCAATATACCCCGGTCCACACTTTTGGTCCTTCATATGTTCATAAGCCATAGGAGCTGAATGAAGCCATTCGGCCCATCAAGTCTACTATGCCATTCAATCATGGCTGATCTATCTTTCCTTCTCAATCCTATTCTCCTCCCGATAACCCCCGACGCCTGTATGAACCAATAATGTGTCAATCTGCCCCTTTAAAATACCCATTGACATGGCCTCCACAGGCGTCTGTGGCAAAGAATTCCACTGATTCACCACCCTCTGACTGATGAGGGTGTAATGACTTTGGGCTGAGACCCACCCTCTGGTTTGGTTTAGTTTAGAGATACATTGTGAAAACAGCCCTTTGGCCACCGTGTCGGCACCGACCAGCGACCCCTGTACATGAACACTATCCAACACATACTAGAGACAATTTACAATTATACAAAACCAATCAACCTACAAACCTGTACATCTTTGGATTGTGGGAGGAAACTGGAGAAAACTCATGCAGGTCACGGGGAGAATGTACAAACTCCACATAGACAGCTCCTGTAGTCAAGATCGAACCCGGGTCTCTGGCGCTGTAAGGCAGCAACTCTACCGCTGCACCAACTCTTCTCACCGCAAGTTGTGCCCCAGATGCCCAGTGCCCAAGGATGGGTTGACCAGGGAGACACAGCAAGCTTACCTTCTCATTCCACGCCCAGAAGGTGATTGCAAGGAGCCCAGCACCTGCCACCTGCAAGAGAGAGAGAGAGAGAGTGAGTGAGCGAGAGAGAGAGCGAGAGCGAGAGAGAGAGCACAGTTCAACAGGCAGCCACGCAAAACAAGTGTAAATAATAAAGTCGATTCACTTCACATCTGTTGTGGGTTTAAAATGCAGAACCTGCTCCTACAGGAAGGGGTGGTGTTACAAGTAGGAGCAGATGGGCAGGTGGGCGCGTGTGGGCAGGAGGTCGTAGTGAGGGGAGACAGGAGGGCGAGCAAGGGTACATACACAGGGCTAGTCCCGGCTGGCAGGCCTCTCCAGCAGGACCGGGAACCTGCCCGAAGGTTGGCGATGGGTGGAACTGGGAACTGGAGACATCAGACGCAAGGAGCAAGGACTGGTCGGCTGGTAAACCGGGTTAACGCCTCCAATGTCAGCTGCAGGAAGCGCCCTGGGACACAAAGATGGCCGTGCGAGGAGAGGAGAGGGACATCGGTTGATGCGAACTGCTCCAGTACATCGAGCACGCGGGCCGACCGGACTTTGGATAATGGCGACAATGGCGGTGCCCACATGTGTAATATATGCAAAATGACTGTGTAGTTGTCTAAGTGACAAGTAAAGCACAATTGACGATTGAGTATTTAAGACCCAATTTCAGTTTACTTACACAGAGCAAAAACAGGCCCTACGTGTCTGTGCCAACCAGTGATCCCCAAACACTAACACTATCCCACACACATTTATAATTGTTACAGAAGCCAATTAACCTACAAGTGTGCACATCTTTGGAGTGTTGGAGGAAACCGGAGCACCTGCAGAAAACCCACTTGATCATGGGGGGAAGGTACAAACTCCATACAGACAGCACCCGTAGTCAGGATCGAACCAAGGTCTCTGGTGCTGTGAGGCAGCAACTCTACTGCGGTGCCACGTACGGGCAGACGGGGCAGGTGGATGAGTCCTCTACATTATAGTTATCTTCAGGTACATAAGTAGTTTAGATATTCAGTGTACAAGATGATGAGAGGGATGGTAGATACAAAATGCTGGAGTAACTCAGCGGGTGAGGCAGCATCTGTGGAGAGAAGGAATTGGCGACGTTTCGGGTCGAGACCCTTCTTCGTCTGAAGGTCATAAGTGATAGGGGCAGAATAAGGCCATTCGGCCCATCTACTTTCCTCTGCCAATCAATCATGGCTGATCTATATCTCCCTCCTAACCCCATTCTCCTGCCTTTTCCCCCAAAACTCCTAACACCCGTACTAATCAAGAATTTATCTATCTCTGCCTTAAAAATATCAATTATCTTTCTTGGCAAAGAATTGCACAGATTCACAACCCTCTGCCTAAAGAAATTCCTCATCACCTCCGTTCTAAAGGAACGTCCTTTAGTCCCGAGGCTATGTCCTTTGGTCCTAGACTCTCCCACGAGTGAAACATCCTCTTGATGTCCACTCTATCCAGGCCTTTCACTAATCGGTAAGTTTCAATGAGGATCCCCCTCCCTTATCCTTTCAAACTCCAGTGAACACGGGCCCAGTGCCTACAAACGCCCATCATATGTTAGCCTTGAACAGATACTTAGCTCCCTGAAAGTGGCATCACAGGTGGACAAGGTGGTCAAGGACTGTCACATGGCCTTCATCAGTCAGGGCATTGAATAGAGAAGTTGGGAGTCATGCTACAGTTGTATAAGGTGTTGATGGGGCGGCATTTGGAGTAAATGTCCACCACCCATTTTCCGGCAACTGATGGTCCAGGCACCTCCTTTAATCCGGACAAAATTCCAAGAGCGCACTTGAAATCTCCCCCCCCCCCCCGACTACGGAAGCCTCCTGAAAATGAGGCGGTGATCTCGTCCTCATCTGGATTGGTGCAACCGATGAGGCTCTGGAACTCCGGCCTGGTCAGAGCCGGCAGATCCCTTCCCCATCGCTGACTTCCAAGCCCCACTTTGCGGGCCGGTGCCTCGGCCCCTCAGCGGCCCAGGCAGAACATTCCGGTACCGTTGGACTCTACTCGGAGGCCGTGACCTCTGTTGGTCCCGTAAAACTGAACTGCAGAAAGGCTCTGGAGCCATCAGCCTCACCTGCTGGTTCACTGGCACCACAGGTGGCATTGCCTGTGCTGCGTGCTCTATCATCAGGAATCATCTGCCTGATGAAGCTGCAGAAGCGGAGATCATTATGACATTGAACACATTTGGATAGGAAGAGTTTAGAGGGTTATTGGCCAATTACATGTGAATGGGACCAGTCCAATATCCAACTTGGTCAATATGGACAATGTGGGCTGAAGGGCCTGTCCCCATGTGACTGAGATCAGCTGCTCTCCCCTCACCGGGGGCATCACGGTAGCACAGCGGTAGAGTTACTGCCTCACAGCGCCGCAGACCTGGGTTTGATCCTGACAACATGTGCTGTCTGTACAGAGTTTGCACGTTCTCCCCGTGATTGCGTGGGTTTTCTCGGGTGCTTCGGTTTCCTCCCTCACCCCAAACATGTACAGGTTTGTAGGTTAATTGGCTTCGGTAAAGATTGTAAATTTTCCCTAGTGTGTAGGATAGTGTTAAGTGTGCGAGGATTGGTGTTCCCGTGGACTCGGTGTGCCTGTTTCCGCGCTGTATCCCTAAACTAAACTAAGCTCCAGGCGTGCCCCTGGTCCAACCCATCCTACGCAGAGAGATGTCCCTATGGACACAGCCCCATTTCCAGCAGCCACCCACTCTTCCTTCCCTCTCCATATCGGGATCTGGACTCCTTTCCTGAAGCCTCCAACGTTCCAGGCTGACCGCTCCCCTGGCAACATGACGAGCCACTTCCCTTCTAATCGTACCGTTCCTTTGTTAGCCACAGTCGGCGCACTTTCCCCTGGGATTTGGGATATGTTTTTCAAACAACATGCGATTACCATCATAGCCTCCGGTTCCCACAGCTAGTTCTTGCCCCCAACACACAACTCCCTTTATTTTGATTCAGTTCAATTCTACCAATGTTGTAGATTCCATGTATTCTCCCACACCAGCGTTACTGATTTGGTTTTCCCAGTCTTTATGTGAACATAGGTGCGGCACAGTGGTGCAGCGGTAGGGTTGCTGCCTCACAGCGCCAGAGACTCGGGTTCAATCCTGACTACGGGTGCTGTCTGTGTGGAGTTTGTATGTTTTCCCTGTGACTGCGTGGGTTTTCTCCGGGTGCTCCGATTTCCTCCCACACTCCAAAGACGTGCGGGTTTGTAGGTTAATTGGCTTTTGTAAAGATTGTAAATTGTCCCTAGTGTGTAGGAGTGTTAGTGTGCGGGGATCGCTGGTCAGTGTGGACTCAGTCGGTCAAAGGACCTGTTTCCGAGCTTTATCTCTAAACTAAACCAACTCTGCTGAATTATTGTCCAGTGGGCAGACTATTTCTCAGGCCTCAATACCACTTCCACAGATTCCTGCCCTTCTAATTTCCTAGCTTCCCACTGGTTCTCCAAGCTTACATCTTTCCGCTCGACCAGCAATCCCCGCACACTAACACTATCCTACACATCAGGAGGTGGCCACTCGGCCCCTCGAGCCTGTCTCGTCCCTCGGCCCCTCCCCCCGCCACGCGGCCCCTTGAGCCTGCACCGCCACAGGGCCCTTCGACCAGCAGTCCCCGTACACTAACACTATCCTACACATACTAGGGACAATTTTACATTTATACCAAGCCGATTAACCTACTTAAACCCACGCAGGTCACAGATAGAACTTAAAAATAGCGTACAGACAGCACCCGTGGTCAGGATCGAACCTGGGTCTCTGCCGCTGCAAGGCAGCAACTCTACTGCTGCGCCACCGTGCGGCCCTAGTCTGTGCCAGATCTCCAGAGCCTGCAACCCCGTCCACTCATGAAATAACCTCCCGCCACACGTTAGTGGGACAGAGAATCCCAGAGATTCACCTCCCCCTGAAAATAGAAGATTCTAGACTCCACGCTTTTAAAACCAAATTCCTTGTTTCACCCACCAGTGAAAACATCGCATTGTTGACCCTCGCATGCCCCTTATGTCCTTATTACACAGTGGAATTCCCCTTTATTCATCTACACAGCAAAGAATAAAGACCCAGTCCACCATACCTCCCTTGATCAGGCAACCTTGTGGAGTTTGAGTGTATTGTCATGTGTACTGAGGTACAGTGAGAAGCTTTTGGTGCGTCCTTACCAGTCAGTGGAAGTTACAATTAAGCCGTCCACAGTGTATAGGTACATGATAACGTGAATAATGTTTAGTGCAAGATAAAGCTAGTAACGTCTGATCAAAGACAGTCTGAGTGTCTCCAATGAGGTAGATAGTAGTTCAGGACCGCACTTTAATTGGTGAGAGGATGGTTCAGTTACCTGATAACAGCTGGGTACAAACTATCCCTGAATCTGGAGGTGTGCGTTTACACACTTCTGTACCTCTTGCCCGATGGGAGAGGGAAGAAGAGAAAGTGTGACTCGTCCTTGATTATGCTGCTGGCCTTGCCGACTCAGCATACTGGCACAGTGGTTAGAGATGCTGCCTCACAGTGCCAGATACCCGGGTTCAATCCTGATCACTGCTGCTGTCTGTGTGGAGTTTGCACGTTCTCCCTGTGACCACATGAATTTCCACCAGGAGCTCCGGTTTCCCCCCCACATCCCAAAGACGCACGGGTTTGTAAGTTAATTGGCCCTCGTGTGTAGGGAGTGGATAAGAAAGTGGGATAACTATGTTAACATGTGATCGATGGTCAGCATGGACTCGGTGGGCCGAATGGCCTGCTTCCATGCTGTATCTTTCAATCAATTAACCCTTTTGGTCTGCCAAGGCCAACTGGATCTCCCGGTTGCTAACTCCCCTTCCCATTCTGACCTTCCTGTCCTGGGCCTCCTCCATACCCACACAAACTGCAATGACCAGGTTCAGGAATAGCTACTTCCCCACAGCCATCAGGCTATTAAACTTGGCTCGGACAGCACCTCATATTTCGTTTGGGCAGCTTACAACCTAGTATGAATATTGAAATCTCCAATTTTAGGTAACTTCCTCGCCATTCACCCTCTCTTTCCTGTGCACCCACCCCACCCCAATATACACTCATTTCCCCCCCACTATCCTGTCTCTTCTCTCCTCCCCCCCCCCCGTCTCCTTCCACCTCTAGGCCTCCCCCTGGCTTCAGTTTACTCCTCCTCCAATCAAACCCCCCTCAACTGTATTCACCTATCTATCGCTTGCCAGGTTTTATTCCGCCCACACGCCTCTTTCAGCATTCTACCTGCTACTACAATCAGCCTGAAGAAGGGTCCTGACCCAAAACGTCACCTATCCATGTTCTCCTGCGATGCTGCCTGACCTGTTGAGTTACTCCAGCACTTTTGCATTTTTATGGTAAACTACCATCTGCGGTTAGACACAAAAAGCTGGAGTAACTCAGCGGGACAAGCAGCATCTCTGGAGAGAAGGGATGGGTGACGTTTCAGGTCGAGACCCTTTTTCACACTAAAATTCACGGGAAAGGGAAACAAAAGATATAGACGGTGACGTGGAGAGATAGAGAACAATGAATGAAAGATATAAGTAATGATGATAAAGGAAAGGCCATTGTTAGCTGTTTGTAGGGTGAAAATGAGAAGCTAGTGTGACTTGGGTGGGGGAGGGATAGAGAGGGAGAGGGAATGCCGGGGCTACCTGAAGTGAGAGAAATCAATATTCATGCCACTGGGCTGTAAGCTGCCCAAACAAAATATAAGATGCTGTTCCTCCAATTTGCATTTAGCCTCACTTTGACAATGGAGGAGACCGAGGACAGAAAGGTCTTAGGAATGGGAAGGAGAATTAAAATGTCCAGCAACCGGGAGATCAGGTTGGTTCAGGCAGACTGAGCGAAGGTGTTCAGCGTAATGATCGCCCAGTCTGCGTTTGATCTCGCCGATGTATAAGAGTCCACATCTTGAACAATGGATACAGTAGATGAGGTTGAAGGAGGTGCAAGTGAACCTCTGCGTGACCTGAAAGGACTGTCGGGGTCCCTGGACAGTCGAGGGAGGAGGTACGTGGAAAGGGGGTGGTTTGGGTGGCAAGGGATGAGTCACCCAGGGAGTTGCGGAGGGAATGGTCGCTGCGGAAGGCGGAAAGGGGTGGAGATGGGAAAATGTCACTCATGGTGGAATCCTGTTGGAGGTGGCGAAAATGTCAGAGGACTATGTGTTGTATGTGACAGCTGATGGGGTGGAAGGTAAGAACTAGGGGGCACGGTAGAGAGCATTCTGACTGGTTGAATCATGGCCTGGTTCGTCAACTTGAACGTCTAGGAGCGAAAAAGACTACAAAAAGTTGTGACCACTGCCCAGTCCATCACCGGCTTTGACCTCTCCACCATCGAAGGGAACTATCGTAGTCGCTGCCTCAAAAGGGCAGCCAAAATCATCAAGGACCCACACCATCCTGGCCACACACTCATCTCACCACTGCCACCAGGAAGAAGGTACAAGAGCCTGAAGAATGTAATGTCCAGGTTCAAGAACAACTTCTTCCCCACAGCCATCAGGCTATTAAACACAGCGAATAAGCTATGAGCTCTGAACGGAAAAAGACTATATTATTATTTGTTATTTGCACTATATTTGATATTTATTGAACTTTTTCTTTTTTTTCCCGTTATATACAATGTTGAAATATTCACATATTCTGTTGTGCTGCAGCAAGTAAGAATTTCATTGTCCCGTCCGGGACATATGACAATAAAACACTCTTGACACCGTCTCCGTTGTGACTAGGGGGAGGGGGACCAAGGGCGGAGTTGCGGGATACGAAGGAGATGCGTGTGAGGGCCTCATCCATGATGGGAGAGGTAAACCCCTGTTCCCTAAAGAATGAGGACATCTCGGATGTCCTGATGTGGAACACCTAATCCTGGGCGCACATGTGGCGTAGGGAGCAGGGAGGTTCTACTGCAGTTGTACAGGGTATTGGTGAGAGCACACCTGGAGTATTGCGTACAGTTTTGGTCTCCAAATCTGAGGAAAGACATACTTGCCATAGAGGGAGTACAGAGAAGGTTCACCAGACTGATTCCTGGGATGTCAGGACTTTCATATGAAGAAAGACTGGATAAACTCGGCTTGTACTCTCTAGAATTTAGAAGATTGAGGGGGGATCTTATAGAAACTTACAAAATTCTTAGGGGGTTGGACAGGCTAGATGCAGGAAAGATTGTTCCCGATGTTGGGGAAGTCCAGGACAAGGGGTCACAGTTTAAGGATAATGGGGAAATCCTTTAGGACCGAGATGAGAAAAACATCTTTCACGCAGAGAGTGGTGAGTCTCTGGAACTCTCTGCCACAGAAGGTAGTTGAGGCCAGTTCATTGGCTATATTTAAGAGGTAGTTCGATGTGGCCCTTGTGGCTAAGGGATCAGGGGGTATGGAGAGAAGGCAGGTGCAGGATACTGAGTTGGATGATCAGCCATGATCATATTGAATGGCGGTGCAGGTCGAAGGGCCGAATGGCCTACTCCTGCACCTATTTTCTATGTTTCTATGTAGACGGAGGAATTGGAAGTAGGGGATAGAGTCTTTGCAGGAAGCAGGATGGGAAGAAGTGTAGTCAAGAATGTTGTGGGAGTCAGTGGGTTTGTAATAACGTCAGTCGATAGTCTATCTCCTGTGATGGAGATTGTGAGATCAAGAAAGGGGAGGGAGGTGTCGGAGATGGTCCAAGTAAATTTGAGTGCAGGATGGAAATTGGTGGTGAAGTTACTAAAGTCCATGAGTTCTGCATGCGTGCAGGAGGTAGCACCAATGTAGTCGTCAATGTAACGGAGATAGAGTTCGGTGATAGAGTCAGTGTTCACCTGGAACAGGGATTGTTCAATGTACCCTACAAAGAGGCAGGCATAGCTGGGGCCCATGCGAGTGCCCATAGCTATGCCTTAGGTTCAGAGAAATTGGGAAGTCGAAGGAGAAGTGGTTAAGGGCGAGGACCAGCTCTGCTCGGTGGAGGAGAGTGTTGGTAGAGGGAAATTGGCTGGTTCTGTGGTCGAGGATTAAACAAATATCTATAAGACCTTCCTGGTGGGGGATGGAGGTGTAGAGTGACTGAAGATCCATAGTAAAGATGAGGGAGCGGGGAACTCGGAAAGCAGAAGTCATTAAAGAGACTAAGGGCGTGTGGGGTATCTCAGACATTGGACAGGAGAGATTGGACCAGAGGGGATAGGATGAGGTCGAAGTATGTGGAAATCTGCAGTCCCTTGCAATGAGTTTATTGGGTTGGAAACACTGAGACAATACGCTTAGATCATGTGTAGGAAGGAACAACAGATGTTGGTTTAACCAAAGATATAGGCGCACAAAGCTGCAGTAACTCAGCAGGACAGGCAGCATCTCTGGAGAAGGAATGGGTAATGTTTCCGGTTGACACCCTTGTTCAGACAGAGTCAGGGGAAAGGGAAACGAGAGATATAGACGGTGATATAGAGAGAACAAATGAATGAAAGATATGCAAGCAGTAACGATGATCAAGGAAAGGTGGAGCTCACAATGATCCATTGTTGGCTGTGGGCTAGGTGATAATTAGTTATACACAGTGAAACTCAACAGAACCATATATACACAAACCCACCCTCCACACATTGCCTGAGAGCTTGAACACCTTGAACCCCTAATTCACCAGGACTTAAACCCTTTTAAGGTGTGCAATGGTGTCCTGTTACAGTTGGTTTCCTGACCGTCCGGGGACCAAGATAGTGACCTTGCCTTCCTGTCGGCACTGACTGGATACAATGGCCACAAACAACCGCTCCTGCTTGCTGAGGGAAGCAACAACTGTGGCACATACATGGCACCATTCCCGACTAGAGTCCCACGCTGGGATAGCAGGGGAAGCCCCAACCCCACACAGACTCACAGCCTGGGGGGAGAGTGTCGGGGAGGGTGTTTGGGTATTTACACGGTGGATTCTGACTGATTCTTGATCAGCGCGGGTGTCGGAGGTTTGTGGAGACAAGGGGTTGAGAGGGAAAGACAGATAAGCCATGATTGAATGGCAGAGTGGACTCGATGGGCCGAATGGTCTAATTTCGCTCCTATGACTTATGACGGAGGGCATGTGCAGCTTGGACATAGGACCAACGTGGGGTGACATGGTGTGGGTGTGCGTGGGCGTGCGAGTGCGAGTGCGTGGGCGTGCGAGTGCATGGTTGTGCAAGTATGCGAGTGTGTGGGTGTGAGCGTGCGAGTGCGTGGTTGTGCAAGTATGCGGGTGTGCGGGTGTGTGAGTGTGGGTGTGCGAGTGTGAAACACGGCCAAGCTGATTCAGGGATGATTGGATGAGGAGTAAGCAGAGCAGTGTGCCGGGCCTGGCTTCACCACATGGGATCCTTTCTCCCCTGAAGCAATGGCCTCACTGCTGCACTCACTGACACACGTACACTCGCTCCAGTGAGTAACGGAGCCACCAGTCGCTGCATGCTGCTGCCTGGTCCAGTCATCGTGAGCAGCCCTCTCTCTTCCACCCCAGCCCCAGGCTGCTCACCGTACCGGGCCAGTCCCAACCTGACTCACCAGGAAGCAGCTGAGTAAGAGGCCGTCAGAGATAGCAAAGTGGTTAGTTTCGAGTTAGTGTGGAAATAAGCCCTTCACAGCACGCACCAACGATAATGAGGATGTAACTAGGAAAATGGACAAGGGAGAGCCAGTGGATGTAGTGTACCTGGACTTTCAGAAAGCCTTTGATTAGGTCCCACATAGGAGATTAGTGGGCAAAATTAGAGCACATGGTATTGGGGGTAGAGTACTGACGGATAGAACATTTGTTGGCAGTAGAGTAGAGTAGAGTAACTCTACAAAGACTAGGGTTTAACGGCAGTGACTAGTGGGGTACCGCATGGCTCGGTGCTGGGACCGCAGCTATTTACAATATACATCAATGATTTAGATGAAGGGATTCAAAGTAACATTAGCAAATTTGCAGATGACGCAAAGCTGGATGGCATTGTGAACTGTGAGGAGGATGCTATGAGAATGCAGGGTGACTTGGACAGGTTGGGGGAGTGGGCAGATGCATGGCAGTTTAATGTAGTTAAATGTCAGGTTATCCACTTTGGTGGCAAAAACAGGAAGGCAGATTATTATCTGAATGGTGTCAAGTTAGGAAAGGGGAAGTACAACGGGATCTGGGGGTCCTTGTTCATCAGTCACTGAAGGTAAGCAAGCAGGAACAGTAGGCAGTGAAGAAAGCTGATGGCATGTTGGCCTTCATAACAAGAGGAGTTGAGTATGGAAGCAAAGAGGTCCTTCGGCAGTTGTACAGGTCCCTGGTGAGACCACACATTAAATATTTTGTGCAGTTTTGGTCTCCCAATCTGAGGAAGGACATTCTTGCTATTGAGGGAGTGCAGAGTAGGTTCACAAGGTTAATTCCCAGGATGGCAGGCCTGACATATGTTGAAAGAATGGAGTGAATGTGCTTGTATATACTGGAATTTAGAAGGATGAGAGGATATCTTATTGAAACATATAAGATTATTATGGGATTGGACACGCTAGGGGCAGGAAACATGTTCCCGATGTTGGGGTAGTCCAGAACCAGGGGCCACAGTTTAGGAATTTGTGTTGGCCATTTAGAACAGAGATGAGGAAAAACTTTTTCACCCAGAGTGTTGGAATTCTCTGCCTCAGAAAGCTTTGGAGGCCAATTCTCTGGATGCTTTTAAGAGAGAGTTAGATAGAGCTCTTAAAGATAGCAGAGTGAAAGGAAATGGGGGAAAAAGCAGGAATGGGGTACAGATTGTGGATGATCAGCCATGATCACAATGAATGGTGGTGCTGGCTCGAAGGGCCGAATGGCCTACTCCTGCACCTATTGTCTATTGTCACCATACACGTGCACTAGTTTAATTTAATTTAGATACAGCGTGAAACAGGCCCTTCGGCCCACTGAATCTGTGCTGACCAACAATCACCTATACACTATTCTATCCTACACACTCAAGGGACACCTTACAGAAGTTAGTTAACCTACAAACCCGCAAGTCTTTGGGTGTGGAAGGAAACCAGAGCACCCAGAGGAAACCCATGTGGTCACAAGGAGAACGTACAAACTCCACACAGACAGCATCCGAGGTCAGGATCAAACTTGGGTCTCTGGTGCCAGGTGGTAAGAGGAGAGGAAATCCAAAATTAAATCTACTTATGAAGTGATGCTAAATGAGTATTTTACACTGGAGCACAGACCATAACAGCACAGAAACAGCCCATAATGCCCGAGCAGACCCTAATGCCAAGTTAAACCAAGTTGATCCATATCCTTGCATATCCGTGTTAGTTTAATTTAGAGATACAGCGCGGAAACATTCACGCCCCGTACATTCACACTATTGTACACACATTAGGGACAATTTACATGTATACCAAGCCAATCCACCTACAAACCTGTATATCTTTGGAGTGTGGGAGGAAACTGAAGATCTTGGAGAAACTCCACATGGTCATGGGAAGAACGTACAAACGCTGCCGGGATTGAACCAGGGTTATCAGCGCTGTAAGGCAGCAAATCTACTACTGTACCACCTTGCCTGTCTAAAAGCCTCTTAAACGCCACTATTGTATCCGATTTCACCTCCATCCCTGGCAGCACGTTCCACACACCTCTCATTCACTCTGTGTAAAATACTTGCCCTGCACATCTCCTTTAACCCTTCCCCCTCTGACCTTAAAGCCAATTAACCAGCTACTTATGGTATTGTTATACCACTCCGATGCCAGAGACCCGGGTTCCATCCTGACTACAGGTGCTGTCTGTACGGAGTTTGTACGTTCTCCCCGTGGAGTTTCTCTGGGTGCTCCAGTTTCCTCCTACACTCCACAGATGTACAGATTTGTAGGTTAATTGGCTTCTGTAAATTGTAAAATTAACCCTGGTGTATGTAGGTTAATGCACGGGATGATCGCTGGTCGGCGCAGGCTCGGTGGTTGAACGACCTGTTTCCACGCTGTATCTCTAAAGTGTAAAGGTGGTGTTGTGACTCGGGCCAGCTCACAGTCAGCAGATCACTGGGTTGGATATATCCTGGGTTACTGAGGGGAAGAGATCATCTAGTCTCTGGTTACACATAGAAGGTAGAACAGTACAGCATAGGACAAGGCCCTTCGGCCCACAATGTCCATGCTGGACATGATGCCATAAGCTAATCACCTCAGCCTGCATGTGATCCACATCCCTCCATATCCATGAACGCCACTTGAATGTTACAATCTTCCAAATTACACATAATGCAGGATGGGGAAATGTCAAATGCTGCACCCTTGTTCAAAAAAACTGGTGCAGGAATAGAGCAGGTATAGATAGATCAAGGAAGTTGAACCCAATGGTGGGGCCACTATTAGAAACAGTCAGGGATTGAATGAACAGTCGTTTGAACGTTGGAACTGTATCCTATTTACTAATGGGTAACTGGGCCTGTTTAGTGTTGAGAGATACAATGTGGAAACAGGACCATCGATCACCCGTTCACACTAGTTCTATGTTATCCCACTTTCTCATCCACTCCCTACACAATCGGGGCAATTTACAGAGGGCCAATTAACCTGCAAACCTGGATGTCTTTGGGATGTGGGAGGAAACGTTTGAGAGGGGCAAAGCTTAAAGGAGATGTGTGGGAACAACATTGTTTTAAAAACAGAGGGTGGTGAGTGCCAGGAACGTGATGCCAAGGTTGGTAGTGGAGGCAGATGCAATAGTGGTATTTAAAAGGCTAGCTAGGCACATGGATATTAAAGGAATGGAGGTATATGCATTACATGTGGGTAAATAAGAAATGATCTTGGCATCATGTTCGGCACAGACATTGTGGGCCAAAGGGTTTGTTCTTGTCAAGTTGGAGCACCCAGAGAAATCCCATGCATTTACAGGGAGAACATACAAACTCCGTGCAAACAGAATAGAACCTGGGTCTCTGGCACTGTGAGGCAGCAACTCTACCGCTGCACCACCACGCTATCCTAACTAGTGGACCGGGAAGATGTGTCGTTGTCCGGGAGCCGACACCAGAACCAATGCCTTTCATCGTGTAGATCAATGACCTCTAAGGTGCAGCCCAGACCATCACACAAATCAACTTCCCTTCCACTGACTCCATCTACATTTCACAATGCCTCGGCAAGGTCAGCAGCATAATTAAGGACCGTGGCCACTCCCTCTTCTCCCATCAGGCAACAGATACAGAAGTTTGTAAACACACACCTCCAGATTCAGGGACAGTTCCTTCCCAGCTGTTATCAGGCAACCGAACCATCCTATCACCAGCTCGAGAGCGGTCCTGAACTACTATCTACCTCAATGGAGACCAGTATGCGATTGCATGCATCTAGCACGACCAAACGTGGTCGCTTGAGGCGTACGGCCGCGCGGGGCCGGTCCCACTTCTAACCATGGAGGCGTATGGAGTTGTGCGGGGCTGGTCTCGACATCATACTCACCAATCAGCTGGGCAGGAGGTGGGCCGACTGAATTTGTACGTCGCACGGCGTCGGGCGGTGACGTCATCACGCAACGGCATGCCGGGCGGTGACGTCATCGCGCAACACTAGGCGTATGCCGTAAAGACGCTGCGTACGCCCTCAACGCGCCGACAGGCCGTTGGCGCGCGGAATTTTCGGACAGTGCAGGATTTTCGGAGCCCCGCGCGATGTCGGTACCAGCCCCGCACAATTCCATACGCCTCCGCGGTTCGAAGTGGGACCGGCCCTGCGCCTCAAGCGACCACATTTGGTCACGCTAGATGCATGCAATCGCATGCTGGTGGGACAGGCCCTTAACTCTGATCGGACTATACTGGCTTAACCTTCTACTAAACGTTACTCATGTTATTCCCTTTGTCATGTATCTGTAAATTGTGGATGGCGTGAATGTAATCATGTATTGTCTTTCGCTGACTGGTTACCACACAACAAAAGCTTTTTACTGTACCTCGGTACACGTGACAATAAACTAAACTCAAATTCCAAGAGTTCCAGGATCCCAGGAATGAGTGGATTAACCTATGATGAGCGTTTGACGGCACTGGGCCTGTACTCACTGGCATTTAGAAGAATGAGGGGGGACATCATTGAAACATACCGATTAGTGAAAGGCTTGGATAGAGTGGATGTGAAGAGGATGTTTCCACTAGTGAGGGAGTCTAGGACTAGAATTAAAGGACGTTCTTTTAGGAAGGAGATGGAGGAATTTCTTTAGTCAGAGGGTGATGAATCAGTGAAATTCTTTGCTATAGAAGGCTGTGGAGGCCAAGTCAGTGGATATATTTAAGGCGGAGATAAATTCTTGATTAGTACAGGTGTCAGAGGTTATGGGGAGAAGGCAGGAGAACGGGGTTAGGAGGGAGAGATAGATCAGCCATGATTGAATGGCAGAGTAGACTTGATGGGCCGAATGTCCTAATTCTACTCCTATTTCTTA
Organism: Amblyraja radiata; assembly: GCF_010909765.2. Lineage (NCBI taxonomy): Eukaryota > Metazoa > Chordata > Chondrichthyes > Rajiformes > Rajidae > Amblyraja > Amblyraja radiata. The sequence goes on along the minus strand of NC_045992.1, from coordinate 21,888,348 downwards.
TGACCAAGAGGCCACCAAGCCAGGCGACTCTGTGTTAAAGTGGATCTGTAATCATTCATTACAGTCGCTCCACCCTTGTAAACCTCTACTCCAACAGCTGCCTTTCACACTCGATTTCGTTTATCTTGCATATACACACTGTGGACGGATGGCTTGATTGTAATCTTGTAGAGTTTCCCTGCTGACTAGTTGGCATGCAACAAAAAACCTTTCACTGTACCTCGGTACAAGTGACCATAATAAACTAAACTAAACTGAAGGGCAAATGTGGGACAAGCTGCAGAACGGGTTTGGAAATAAACATTCTGGATGCTGTGATCTGTAAATAGTGGCACAGGAAACCAAGAGTCAGACAGTCGGGATGAACCACAACTAGTGGAATGAGTCTACCACAGGAAATTTTTTTTAGTGTTTAGAGATACAGTGCGGAAATAGGCCCTTCGGCCCACCAAGTCGGCACCGACCAGCGATCCCCGTACACTAGCACTATCCTACACATACTACGGACAATTTACATTTGTACCAAGCTAATTAACCTACAAGCCTGTACATCTTTGGAGTGTGGGAGGAAACCGAAGATCTCAGAGAAAACCCACGTCGTCACGGGGAGAACGTACAAACACCGTACAGACAGCACCTATAGTCAGGACCGAACCCGGGTCTCTGGCGCTGTGAGGCAGCAACTCTACCGCTGCACCACCGTGCCACTCCTTGAATTGAGAGATTGAACGGAGTTGGATTTCAAGGAGATCTGGCCACCCGTGAACACAGGGCACTGAGAGCAGCTTGCAGGCAGTGCCTCACTCACTCAACAGCCAAGTGTGTGGTTAGCCGGCGGTGGCAGAGTGTGAGAGGCGGCTCGCTTCACTGGTGGGTTAGTCATGCAGGGACACATGAAGCAGGCTGGGGCCAGGTTCACTACAACCCACGGGACAGAGTGATCTCATGAAAACATACAAAGTGCTTGCAAACTGACTGAGTTTTGTCTCAGTAACTGAGACTTGCAAACTATGACTTCCCTGCAAATTCATTGTGATCATGGCTGATCGTCCCCAATCAATAACCCATGCTTGCCTTCTCCCCCATATCCCTTGATTCCACTAGCCCCTAGAGCTCTATATAACTCTATCTTAAATCCATCCAGTGAATTGGCCTCCACTGCTCTCTGTGGCAGGGATTTCCACAAATTTACAACTCTCTGGGTGAAAATGTTTTTTCTCACCTCAGTCTTCAATGGTCTACCCTTTATTCTAAGACTGTGGCCCCTGGCTCTGGACTCGCCCAACATTGGGAACATTTTTCCTGCATCTAGCTTGTCCAGTCCTTTTATAATTTTATATGTTTCTATAAGATCCCCCCTCATTCTTCTAAACTCCACATACCTCTGGTATTTAGACCCAGGAATCACTTTAGGGCGGCACAGTGGCACAGCGGTAGAGTTGCTGCCTCACAGCACCAGAGACCCAGGTTCGAACCTAACTATGGGCGCTGTCTGTACGGAGTTTGTACATTCTCCCCATGACCTGCATGGGTTTTCTCCGGATGCTTCCTATATTCCCCCACACTCCAAAGATGTAGAGGTTTGTAGGTTAATTGTCTTCGGTAAAGTTGAAAATTGTCCCTGGTGTGTAGGAATGCTGTTGTAAGGGTATCGCTGGTCGGCGTGGAATCAGTGGGCCGGTTTCCATGCCGTATCTCTATGCTAAGCAGGATATAGATCAGTTGGGAAGGTGGGCCGAGGGATGGCAGGTAGAATTGAACTGTCACTAATGTGAGGTGTTGCACTTTGGGACGTCAACCCAGGGCAGGACTTAACAATCAACAGTAGAACTCCGGAGAATGCTGCGGGGCAGAGAGATCTGAAAAAACCTCGAAAGAAAAGTCTGAAGTCTCTCAGTCTGAAGAATCTACACCTGAAACGTCACCTACACATGTTCTCCACAGACGCTATCCAACCCGCTGAGTTACTCCAGCACTTTGCGCCTTTGTTTGTAAGTCAGCATCTGCAGTTCCTTGTTTCCACACCTCAAAGTAATTAGTTGACCAGTTAGGGCAGAGGCGTGTGAGATTCCTACAGCTGGAAGTGATGTGAATCTTTGGAAGTCTTTCTGTTTAGGTTCATTATTGTCATGTGTACCGAGGTACAGTGAATGGTGGTTCAGACTGAATGTATTGAAGGGATATCAAGGGAAGCAGGTTAGTAGAGGGAAGGGATATTGAGGCAAAAGATCTACGATGATTTTAATTTCAGTTTAGTTCAGAGATACAGCGTGGAAATAAATGGGGAGCGAGAATTGGAAGAGCAAATATGTAAGGAGATGGCAGATATTAGTAGTAAGCACAAGGTAGTGATTGTGGGAGATTTCAATTTTCTACACATAGTCTGGGAAACACATTCTGTAAATGGGCTGGATGGTTTGGAGTTTGTAAAATGTGTGCAGGATAGTTTTTTGCAGCAATACATAGAGGTACCTACTAGAGAAGGGGCGGTGCTGGACCTCCTGTTAGGAAATGAGATGGGACAGGTGGCGGAGGTATGCGTTGGGGTACAGTTCCGGTCCAGTGATCACAATACCATTAGTTTCAATATAATTATGGAGAGGGTCAGAACTGGACCTAGGGTTGAGATTTTTGATTGGAGAAAGGCTAACTTTGAGGAGATGCGAAAGGATTTAAAAGGAGTGAATTGGGACATTTTGTTTTATGGGAAAGATATGGAAGAGAAATGGAGGACATTTAAAGGTGAAATTTTAAGAGTACAGAATCTTTATGTCCCTGTTCGGTTGAAAGGAAAAAGTAAAAATTGGAAAGAGCCATGGTTTTCAAGGGAAATTGGACACGGTTCGGAAAAAGAGAGAGATCTACAATAATTATAGGCAGCATGGAGTAAATGAGGTGCTTGAGGAGTATAAAGAATGTAAAAAGAATCTTAAGAAAGAAATTATAAAAGCTAAAAGAAGATATGAGGTTGCTTTGGCAAGTAAGGTGAAAGTAAATCCAAAGGGTTTCTACAGCTATATTAATAGCAAAAGGATAACGAGGGATAAAATTGGTCCATTAGAGAGTCAGAGTGGACAGCTATTTGCAGAGCCAAAAGAGATGGGGGAGATATTGAACAATTTATTTTCTTCGGTATTCACCAAGGAGAAGGATATTGAATTATGTGAGGCAAGGGAAAAAAGTAGAGTAGCTATGGAAACTATGAGATTCAAAGAAGAGGAAGTACTGACACTTTTGAGAAATATAAAAGTGGATAAGTCTCCAGGTCCGGACAGGATATTCCCTAGGACATTGAGGGAAGTTAGTGTAGCAATAGCAGGGGCTATGACAGAAATATTTCAAATGTCATTAGAAACGGGAATAGTGCCGGAGGATTGGCGTACTGCGCATGTTGTTCCATTGTTTAAAAAGGGTTCTAAGAGTAAACCTAGCAATTATAGACCTGTTAGTTTGATGTCAGTGGTGGGCAAATTAATAAAAAGGATACTTAGAGATATTATATATAAGCATCTGGATAAACAGGGTCTGATTAGGAACAGTCAACATGGATTTGTGCCTGGAAGGTCATGTTTGACTAATCTTCTTGAATTTGTTGAGGAGGTTACTCGGGAAATTGATGAGGGTAAAGCAGTGGATGTTGTATATATGGACTTTAGTAAGGCCTTTGACAAGGTTCCTCATGGAAGGTTGGTTAAGAAGGTTCAATTGTTGGGTATTAATGGTGGAGTAGCAAGATGGATTCAACAGTGGCTGAATGGGAGATGCCAGAGAGTAATGGTGGATGGCTGTTTGTCAGGTTGGAGGCCAGTGACTAGTGGGGTGCCACAGGGATCTGTGTTGGGTCCACTGTTGTTTGTCATGTACATCATTGATCTGGATGATGGTGTGGTAAATTGGATTAGTAAGTATGCAGAAGATACTAAGATAGGTGGGGTTGTGGATAATGAAGTAGATTTTCAAAGTCTACAGAGAGATTTATGCCAGTTGGAAGAGTGGACTGAAAGATGGCAGATGGAGTTTAATGCTGATAAGTGTGAGGTGCTACATCTTGGCAGGACAAATCAAAATAGGGCGTACACGGTAAATGGTAGGGAATTGAAGAATGCAGTTGAACAGAGGGATCTGGGAATAACTGTGCACAGTTCCCTGAAGGTGGAATCTCATGTAGATAGGGTGGTAAAGAAAGATTTTGGTGTGCTGGCCTTTATAAATCAGAGCATTGAGTATAGAATTTGGGACGTAATGTTAAAATTGTACAAGGCATTGGTGAGGCCAATTCTGGAGTATGGTGTACAATTCTGGTCGCCTAATTATAGGAAGGATGTCAACAAAATAGAGAGAGTACAGAGGAGATTTACTGGAATGTTGCCTGGGTTTCAGCAACTAAGTTACAGAGAAAGGTTGAACAAGTTAGGGCTTTATTCTTTGGAGCGCGGAAGGTTAAGGGGGGACTTGATAGAGGTCTTTAAAATGATGAGAGGGATAGACAGAGTTGACGTGGATAAGCTTTTCCCACTGAGAGTAGGGAAGCTTCAAACAAGGGGAGATGACTTGAGAATTAAGGGACAGAAGTTTAGGGGTAACATGAGGGGGAACTTCTTTACTCAGAGAGTAGTGGCTGTGTGGAATGAGCTTCCAGGGAAGGTGGTGGAGGCAGGTTCGTTTTTATCATTTAAAAATAAATTGGATAGTTATATGGACGGGAAAAGAAAGGAGGGTTATGGTCTGAGTGCAAGTAGATGGGACTAGGGGAGAATACGTGTTCGACACGGACTAGAAGGGCCGAGATAGCCTGTTTCCGTGCTGTAATTGTTATATGGGTATATGGTTAAATAGGCCCTTTGGCCCACCAAGTCAGCACTGATCGGTTATCTCCAACACACTAGTTATATCTAAAGCACTATCGACAATGTTACTGAAGCCAATTAACCTACAAACATGCACATCTTTGGGATATGGGAGGAAACCAGAGCACCCAGAGAAAACCCACGCGGTCACAGGGAGAACGTGCAAACTCCATACAGACAGCACCCGTAGTCAGGACGGAACCCGGGTCTCTGGCGCTGCGAGGCAGCAACTCTACAGCTGCGCCATCGTGGCGCTCATCTTTAAAGTGGGAAGTAACACTGGTGGCCCACACTGAGCAGAGGCCATCTCAAAGAGCCTGCAGCCTTACATCCATCCCAGAAACACTAACATCCAACACATCCCCACTGTCGGGGAATGTAACTCGACAGCCAAGACCATCTCTACAAGAGCAACAATGTGGTCAAGCTGGAGAGGGGGCAGGGAAGATTTACCAGGATGCTGCCAAGAATCGAGGGTGGGAACTATAGGAGAGATTGAGCAGGCTACGACTTTATTCCTTGCAGCGCAGGAGGATGAGGGGTGATCTGATACAGGTGTATAAAATCATGAGCGGAATAGATCGGATGAATGCACAGAGTCTCTTGGCGAGGGGGGAAAGATTTAATAGGTACCTGAGGGGTAACTTTTTCACACAAAGGGTGGTGGGTGTATGGAACGAGCTGCTGGAGGAGGTAGTTGAGGCAGGGACTATCACATTGTTTAAAAACCTATAATATACATGGATAAGACAGGTTTAGAGGGATATGGGCCAAAGACAAGCAGGTGGGACTAGTGTAGATGGAGCATGTTGGTCAACATGGATAAGTTGGGCTGAAGGGCCTGTTTCCACGCTGTATCACTCTATGACTCTTACAGGTCAGTGCTTGCTATCCTGCAGTGTTACTCCCCAGAGCTCTCCCCGGTCACCAGTGTGATCAAACACTCTCCCTTGCCCGCTGACTCTAACTGGGTGCGGGCAGTTACCTCCCCATCAATGAACCAACGTCCAGGACTGTTCTTTTATCTGTCGTAAGATTGTTTACCTTACTTGCAAGATTCACTTCCTCTTTCATTTCCGTTTCAGTCAAGACGATGCTGCATAGTTATCCAACGTGTGAAGGAAGAGGCCAGTGAGAACCAGGGGAAAGCTTCCAGAGACAGGAGGAGCTTCCCTATCTGGCCCTTAGGAATGCTGGGGCAGTATCACATTGATTCAGGCTGAGAGCGGAGGCGTGGGACAGGGGCATGTCACGGTCAAACATTGTGTACACAAAGTGAACTCCTCCAAACTGGTGTCGCAGTCAGACACACTGACACAGAGAGTGAGAGACACACACACACACAGACATAGAGACACACACTCACACACAGAGACATACGTACACACACACACACAGACATGCAGAGACACACACACACACACAGACATGCAGAGACACACACAGACATAGAGACACACACTCACACAGAGACATAAAGACACACACACAGACATAGAGTCACACACACACACAGACATAGACATAGACATACAGACATACGTACACACACACACACACAGACATAGAGACACACACTGACAGAGACACACTCACACACATAGACATAAAGACACACACACAGACATAGAGACACACACACACAGACATAGACAGACATACAGACATACGTACACACACACACAGACATACGTACACACACACTCACACACGGAGACATACATACACACACAGACACAAAGTCACTCACACAGAGACATACGTACACACACTGAGACATACACAGACATACATACACAAACACACACAAAGACATAGACACACACACACACTCAGACACATACGTACACACACACAGACTTGCACACACAGACATGCACACACACACACAGACATGCACACACACATAGTCATACATTCACCCTCACCAGAGACATACGTGCACACTCACACAGAGACAGAGACACAGACATAGATATACAGAGACATATATGCACACACACTCACATAGAGACGCACACACTCATACAGACACATCAGAGATATATGTACACACACACAGACACATCAGAGATGTATATACACACACACACACACTCACAGGGACACACACTCACAGAGGTAAGGGAAACAAATAGAGTAGCTATGGAAACTATGAGATTCAAAGAAGAGGAAGTACTGACACTTTTGAGAAATATAAAAGTGGATAAGTCTCCAGGTCCGGACAGGATATTCCCTAGGACATTGAGGGAAGTTAGTGTAGAAATAGCAGGGGCTATGACAGAAATATTTCAAATGTCATTAGAAACGGGAATAGTACCGGAGGATTGGCGTACTGCGCATGTTGTTCCATTGTTTAAAAAGGGGTCTGAGAGTAAACCTAGCAATTATAGACCTGTTAGTTTGACGTCAGTGGTGGGCAAATTAATGGAAAGGATACTTAGAGATAATATATATAAACATCTGGATAAACAGGGTGTGATTAGGAACAGTCAACATGGATTTGTGCCTGGAAGGTCATGTTTGACTAATCTTCTTGAATTTTTTGAAGAGGTTACTCGGGAAATTGATGAGGGTAAAGCAGTGGATGTTGTATATATGGACTTCAGTAAGGCCTTTGACAAGGTTCCTCATGGAAGGTTGGTTAAGAAGGTTCAATGGTTGGGTATTAATGGTGGAGTAGCAAGATGGATTCAACAGTGGCTGAATGGGAGATGCCAGAGAGTAATGGTGGATGGTTGTTTGTCAGGTTGGACGCCAGTGACTAGTGGGGTGCCACAGGGATCTGTGTTGGGTCCACTGTTGTTTGTCATGTACATCAATGATCTGGATGATGGTGTGGTAAATTGGATTAGTAAGTATGCAGATGATACTAAGATAGGTGGGGTTGTGGATAATGAAGTAGATTTTCAAAGTCTACAGAGAGATTTATGCCAGTTGGAAGAGTGGACTGAAAGATGGCAGATGGAGTTTAATGCTGATAAGTGTGAGGTGCTACATCTTGGCAGGACAAATCAAAATAGGACGTACATGGTAAATGGTAGGGAATTGAAGAATGCAGGTGAACAGAGGGATCTGGGAATAACTGTGCACAGTTCCCTGAAAGTGGAATCTCATGTAGATAGGGTGGTAAAGAAAGCTTTTGGTGTGCTGGCCTTTATAAATCAGAGCATTGAGTATAGAAGTTGGGATGTAATGTTAAAATTGTACAAGGCATTGGTGAGGCCAATTCTGGAATATGGGGTACAATTCTGGTCGCCTAATTATAGGAAGGATGTCAACAAAATAGAGAGAGTACAGAGGAGATTTACTGGAATGTTGCCTGGGTTTCAGCAACTAAGTTACAGAGAAAGGTTGAACAAGTTAGGGCTTTATTCTTTGGAGCGCGGAAGGTTAAGGGGGGACTTGATAGAGGTCTTTAAAATGATGAGAGGGATAGACAGAGTTGACGTGGATAAGCTTTTCCCACTGAGAGTAGGGAAGCTTCAAACAAGGGGAGATGACTTGAGAATTAAGGGACAGAAGTTTAGGGGTAACATGAGGGGGAACTTCTTTACTCAGAGAGTAGTGGCTGTGTGGAATGAGCTTCCAGGGAAGGTGGTGGAGGCAGGTTCGTTTTTATCATTTAAAAATAAATTGGATAGTTATATGGACGGGAAAGGAATGGAGGGTTATGGTCTGAGCGCAGGTATATGGGACTAGGGGAGAATACGTGTTCGGCACGAGATGGCCTGTTTCCGTGCTGTAATTGTTATATGGTTATATGGAGACACACACAGACATACTTACACAGGCACAAAAAGCGAGACACATCCAGACATATTCTTACACACGTAGAGACGCGCACACACACTCGCATAGACACATACGCAGACACACAGGCACATTGACACATATACACGCATAGACAAACGCAGACACACATGCACAAACACATACGCAGAGAGACACACACACAGGCACACACACACACACACACACACAGGCGCACACACACAGAGACACACAGACAGAGAGTAAATATTGACAGTGGATGAGGGAGCTGTTATCACAGCATGTTTGCGATGCCACAGCATTGTGCAAGATGACACAACTAGTGGGGGTGGGGGCGAGGAGGCTGCCAGGCAAGGCAGCCAATCTCACAGAGTGCGTGTGTGTGCTGCAATGTATGTTTGTGCTGATAAATGCAATCCCGAGCATGCAGACTGGGTGGTGACTGAGGACAGGGATGTTCACAGCTCCCAGCCCTTCACTGTTGCTCAGTGAGGCAGCCACAGTCCGTGTTCACCGTGTAGAGTCAGGCGCTCACTAAATGCAGCCTATTGGCATGCTGTCTCCTGCACAGTATGTCCCTATTTGAGAGGCAGGAACAGAGAGCGAACAGCCTGCAGATGCTGGAATCCAGCAACAACACAGTGTTGGAGGAACTCAGCGGGTCAGGCAGCATCTGTGGAGAGACATTTCGGGTCGGGACCTTTTAGTTGAGTTTAGAGATACAGCGTGGAAACAGGCCCTTCATCCCAACGAGTCCGTACCGACCAGTAATCCCAGCACACTAACACCATCCTATCCTAGGGACAATTTTTTACATTTATACCAAGCCATTTAACCTACAAACCTGCACGTCTTTGAAGTGTTGGAGGGAACCAAAGTTCTCGGAGAAAACCCACGCATGCCACGGGGAGAACGTACAAACTCCTTACAGACAGCACCTGTAGTCAGGATCGAACCCCTCTTCAGACTGACTGTAGTGGGGGGGGGGGGGGGGGGGGGGGGGGTGGGGGAAGAAGCTGGTAAAGGCATGTGGTAGCAGAACTAAGCCTGGCAAGTGATAGGTGGATACAAGTCTGTACGGATGTTTTTGTACGATCTCCCAGTGACCACGTGGGTTTTCTCCAGCTGCTCCGGTTTCCTCCTACACTCCAAAGACTAATTGGCTTTGGTAAAATTTGTAAATTGTCCGTGGTGTAGGATAGTGCTAGTGTACAGGGTGATCGCTGGTCGGCATGGACTCGGTGAGCCGCATTGTATCTCTAAACTAAACTAGAGCGTCTCGACTCAAAACGTCACCTGTCCATTCCCTCCACAGATGCTACCTGACCTCCTGAGGGAGGGGGAAGTGGGATGTTACTTACAATTAGAGAATTCAGTGTTCATTACATCGCATAATGACTGACCCGCCCCCAATCCTTTTGTTCTGTACACAACTGACACAGGCATGTGTCCACCACACTGTGATCTCCACTCTGCCCCAACACACACAATCTGGAAGCAATGGTCTAGATCCCTGCCAACTGCTTCCTGGGATTACTCCTGAATCAGCTTACCTCTGTATTCCCCAACTCTGAGAAATAGTTCCTCACATCCACTCTCCCACCAACTGCATCATTGGAGATAGGGCAGTGAGATGGTCCAAACCTCCAAAGTCAAATGGGTCACAATCCACATTTACGCAACTGCTTCCAATACGATCGTTTAGCACGAGATTTCATTAGGAAGATGAGAGAGAGAAGCAAAATCACAGAACAGAGAACGGTACAGCACAAGAACAGGCCGTTCGGTCCACAATGCCCGTGCCAAATATGATACCAAGCCGATCACATATCTACCTGCACGTGATCCATATCCATGTGCCTATCCAAAGGTTTTTTAAATTCCACCATTGCATCTGCCTCCTCCACCAGCACGTTCCAGGCACCTACTCATCTCTGTGTAAAAAACTTGCCCTGCACATCTCCTTTAAACTTTGCCCCTCTCACCTTAAAGCTGTGCCCTCTAATGTTTGATTCTGAGATTCTGACCCTATTAGATCAGTACGTCAGGGTGTCAGGGGTTATGGGGAGAAGGCAGGAGAATGGGGTTTGGAGGGTGAAATAGATCAGCCATGATTGAATAGTGGAGAAGACTTGATGGGCCGAATAGCCTAATTCTGCTCCTAAAGCTTATGACCTTATGATTTATCTATACCACTCATAATTCTACATACCTTTCCCAAGATTGAAAAACTAAATATCAGCGGGCACAGCTTTAAGGTGAGAGTGACAGAGTTTAAAGGAGATATGCGGGGCAAGTTGTTTTTTTAAACGTGGAGATATCAGCATGTGTGAGAATTCTCAGTTAACAGAGCCACTGCCTCACAGCGCCAGAGACCAGGGTTCAATCCCGAACTCAGGTGCTGTCTGTGTGGAGTTTGCATGTTCTCCCTGTGACCATAGGTGTTGCCGGCCACTGTAAACTGTCTCCCAGTGCAGGGGTGGGTGGGTGAGTGGTGGAATCAGGAGGAGGAGAGGAGACACTGTAGGAGCAAATAGCCAAGAGTGATGGAAAATGAGTTCTAGTATTCAGGGGAACTCGCTGAACTGAGGGTCTATTCCTGTGCTGGGATTCCATACCTCATAACCTGGTGCCCACACAACAACTTTCCCCTCAATGTCAACAAGACAAAGGAGATAGTGATGGACTTCAAGAAGCAAAGCGCTACCCATGCGCCAGTTTGCATTGACGGTGCTGAAGTAGAAATGGTTGAAAACTTTATGTTCCAAGGTGTCAATATCACCAACAACTTCTCCTGGACCACCCATATTGAAGCAACAACCAACGCCTAAACTTCCTTAGAAGGCTTAGGATGTTTGACATGTCCCCTACAACTCTCACCAACTTCTACAGATGTGCTGTGGAAAGCATTTTATCAGGATGCATCACAGCACGGTTTGGGAACAGCTCCATCCAAGACCGCAAGAAATTGCAGCAAATTGTGAATGCAGCCCAGACCATCACACAAACCAATACCCTTCCATTGACTCCATCTACACCTCATGCTGCCTCGGCAAGGCCAGCAGCATCATCAGGGACCAGTCTCACCCCGGTCACTCCTTCTCCCCTCGTCCATCGGGCAAGAGGTACACAAGTGTGAAAACAGATTCAGGGACAGTTTCTTCACAGTTTTCTCAGGCAACTGAACCGTCCTATCACCAACTAGAGAGCGGCCCTGAGCTAATATGTATCTCTTTGGACATCCTCGTTTACTCTTTAATCAGACTTTATCTTGCACTAAATGTTATTCTGTCTGCCTGTCTGATGAAGGCCAATGTGCCTAAAGCCTTTTTAACCAGCGCTTCCACCTTGAAGGAAGCATACGGTGTGATGCCAGGGTAAGGGGTGGCTGTGTCTGCCCTCTCTCCCCGCCACAGGATGCGTTGCACCAGCTGCAGGTTGCAGCGTTTCCTGCACAAACCTGGCGCCGCTCTCGCCCCTCGCTCTCACCCGCAGCGCAGGCGGCAACAGCGGCTCCTCGTCCCGGTCACCGGGGGCAAAGTGTCCAGGGTAAGGCCGGACCGGACCGTCCCGGGTCAATGCGGCCAGGACTCCGGGAATTCCACTGGACCCCCACTCACCCACTCACTCCCGCCCGGCGCTGCCCCTCGCCCCCCCCCCCCCCACACACCGACGCGACGAGTCCCCCTCCCCTTTCCTTCTCCCCTCTCCTCCCCCTCTCCCCCCTCCCTCTCCTTTCCTCTCCCCCGCCCTCTCATCCCTCCCTCTCCTCCCCCTCCTCTCCTCTCATCCCCCTCCTCTCCTCTCATCCCTCCCTCCTCCCCGGCCCCACTCACCCAGAAGACGACGTTGAGGCCGAACAGCAGGTACTTGTAGAGGCAGCTGACCTGCCGCTGCTTGTAGAACGGCATCTTCACACTCCCTCCCTGCCCGGGACACCAGCCCCGCGCTCCCTCCCTCCCCGAGTCGCTCTGTCTGTCTGTTTGTCCCCTGTGTCCTGTCCCCGGCGGCGGCTCCTGACTGAAGGCGGAGCAGGAAGCGCAGCGGCCGTCCCCGCCTCACTACAAACCCGGAACAAGGTGGCAGATGAGAGGGAGGGACAGAGACAGGGTGACGGAGAAGCCATGGGAGGGGTTGTGGACCGCTCTGTGTCCATGTGTTGTCTGTAATCCCTGGGTGTCCGGTCACTACACTTACCCCCTTCTCACCTTCAACTCATAGTTGAATAGAGTTTATTGTATTGTGTCCCGAAGTACAGTGAAACACTTTTGTTGCGGACTAACCTGCCAGCGGAGAGTCTTTACCTGATGACAATCAAGCCGTCCACAGTGTACTGTTACAGGATAAAGGCTGTACGTGAATCGTGTACATAAATATACGTGAAAACTATACATTATTACATATCACTATACATTGTATTACTATATTATACATTACTACACTATACACGTCACCCACTCACACACACACACTCGCACAAACCCACCCATACTCACACACACACCCACACACACCGCCACACCCACACACCCACCCACACACACACCCACCCACACACCCACCCACACACACACCCACCCACACACCCACCCACACACCCACACACGCACCCACACACACCCACCCCCACACACGCACAGCACCCACACATGCACACGCACCCACACCCACCCCCACACCTACTCACACCCACACACAACCACACACGCACCCACACACACACACACACACACCTACACCCACACACACCCACACATGCACACGCACCCACACCTGCACCTACACACACACACGCACCCACACATCCACTGTTTGTAAAACAATAATGGTATTTATTACAGGATAAATACCATTATTCCACTGTTCCAGGGTGAGAGACCTGGCTGGTGACCATCCCCTTAGTTATGTCAGGACCACATTGACATCCCAGATTTGGGTGTACCTAGGTCTAGGGGGGTTGGAGTTGAATATCCCTCTCATAAGTTTGATCACCAGTGGGTGAGACCCTATGGCCTGTTGTCCTGGTGCCTGATTTAAGTAGGCTGACAGAGCACTTCTGGCAGTATTGATGGCGCTGTAGCTCAGTCCTTCATTATGTTGAAGGCCAGCCAGGAACTCCAGTACATTGGTTACAGTTGTAGATGAGTATATGTAGTCCCAGTTTTCGAGCAGTATCTTTCCCACTTCCTTATGCTCGATAGGTATTGTTTCCTGGTGGACACACGGTGGGACGCTGTCATCGTGTTGATGGTCCTGTCAGACAATCCCAGGCCCAGCAGTGGTCTTTTCAGAATCTGCAACCCAGTAGGTTGATTCTGTCATGGCATGGATGACTTATGCCTGATACCGGGTGAGTCAATAGGTCTGGGCTACTGGGAATGGTCATTGGAGTTTCGATGACCATGTCGAGGACCACTGGGAACCATGGCTGTGTAGGCCAGTCGGGTATTATCAAAATACCTGAAGCAGAGTCCATCTGTATTTTGCGTAGTACCCGACTGATGAGGCAGAATGGGGGAAAGGCATAAAATAAATAGTACCCCCAGTCCAGCGCGAATGCATCTATCGCTGCTGCCTCAGGGTCTGGTTCCCAAGCGACATACATTGGTACCTGGTGATTTAGTGTGGATGCAAAGAGATTGATATCTGGTGTGACATATTGCTTTGTAATTTTAGCAAATGCTTTAGGATTTAACATCCATTCGGTGTTATCATTGAATTTGCGTAACCTGGTGTCTGCCACTGTATTTAGCTTACCTGGTTGGTAAGTTGCTGCTAGCCAAATATGTCTATCGACACACCATTGCCAGATTATGTTGACCAAATTGTCACATGATATCGATTTTATTCCGCACATATGCTTAATATAGGCCACCACCGTGGTATTATCAATCTGTAAACGAACATGCAAGTGGTGCATATTCATAGAATATGCTTTTAAACCATAAAACGCACCCAACATTTCCAAATAATTTATGCCCAGTGTCTGTAGTAAAGATGATTCTAGGTTAGTCCATCTACCACCTGTGCTGGATATGGTATTAGTTGCTCCCCAGCCTTGAGCACTGGCATCTGTTTGTATAATTAACGTTGGGTTATTGATGATGATAGGGCTGGAACTATGCCAAATGTTCTCTATCCACAATTGTAACTCTTATATTGCTTCAATGGGTAATTTCATGGTTCGGTCAAAGTGACCTGCATGTCGTTTTAACGCCTGCACTTTTGCTCTTTGTAGGTTTTGATAGTGCAGAGGTCCAAATTGTGTAGCTGGAAATGCTGCTACTATTTTGCCAATTACTCTTGCCACTTGTCGGATGATTGGTCGATCGCTAACCATTAAATTGTTACACGTCTGTGCCAATTCTGCTGCTTTATCTTTTGGCAACGTTACAGACATGTGGACTGTGTTAATTGTGAATCCCAGATAGTCCATAGTTGTGGATGGCGTCAACTTAGATTTATCTGGATGTAAGACAAATCCCAGCGTTTCAAACAATTGTTTGGTAGCTAATACAGCTGATTTAGCCAATTCCATGGTTTTGCCTACTATTAAGATATCATCAAGATATGCCATGATAATATGTCTCTGTTTTCTTAATATTGCCAAGGCTGGTTTTAATATCTTGGTAAATAGTCTTGGGGCTGATGTTAACTCATTAGGCAATGCTTTAAACTGCCATTGTTGCCCCATCCAGGTAAATTTCAGGTATCTGCGATGATCCTTTTGAATGGGTACTGAATAGTAGGCATCTTTTAAATCGATGCTTGCCATAAAGTATCCTTTGGAAATCATTTGTTTGGCTGTTACAAATGTTTCCATTTTGAAATGTATATACTTAACAAAGGTATTTAGTAAGAGGTTAAGGCAATGATGATGCGACATCCACCATCTTTTTTGTTTTTGGTAAATATATTTGAGACAAATTCCAAAGGTTCATGTTTGGATTTCTCAATGATACCTTTTGTAAGTATCCTCACCAGTTCTGCTTGACCCTCTAGTTTTTCTTTGACTGAGAGGGTAAAGACCCTTTGGGGTGCATGCTGAACTGGTGGCATATTTTCTTGAATGAATTCTATTTTGTATCCACGAATACTGTTAAGTATATAACTATCATTCGTGATAGTCCTGCATGCTTCCATGAACAGGTGTAATCTCCCCCCTGTTAGTACAGTTCCCCCACTTTTTATATGCTGGTAGGAACCAGACCCACCTACCTCCATAGTTATGGGAGTGTTCCTTTCATCTGTTTCTTCATCCGTAGTTGTGCTGCTGGATGTACTGCTGGGTGGGGGTGGCGCATTTTCCATGGGGTCCGCTCTGGGCCCTGGCCTAAAAAAAGCTTTTGGGGATGGTATGCGGACTCCGAGCTTTCACCAGTCCCATGAGGTTGACGTCGACTGATGGACGTGGTGGGGTACTGCCGTCTGGGTTGTGTGGGTCTGCTCATTCCGGGGCCTGCCCTCATGAGGCCGAATGCTTTGGACTCTTCCTCTAGTCAAGTCCTTACCAAATAGCAGGATCTGTGGCTCTGAGGCCGGTGTTTTGCAGTCCTGCAAATTTGGGATTGAGGGCAGGTCTTATTATCTCTTTGCGGAGGTTGTTTATTTCATATTGGGTGTTACACAGCAGAGCCAGAGTGTCTTGCTGGTTGGTGGTCATGTCCACCCCATCCACGGAACGAGCATAGGATGTTATGGCTGACGTCAGGAGCTTGAGGATGCGCTGCAATTTTAGTTCCTGGTTTCGGATACTCTGCCCAACGTACCCCTAGATTTGGCTGTTAACGGCCGGTACGTTAAGCGAAATGCAGTTCTCCGGAGGCGAGTAGAGTTCTAGTGCCTCATTGACTACCTGTTCTTGTAGGGGTTTGAAGGACAGGTAGTCAATGCTGGCCACCGGTTTTGGCTGCAATGGTTGCCCTGCTCGTGTGTAGCCACGTAGCGATTCACCACACCCAGCAGCTCTTCCTGGTCCTGTACCCCGTGCGTACTCCCAACATCTTCGGCCAGTGACCCCTGTTCCTGACCTGGTCACCAACGCTGCCCTCGGCTGAGGGGGAAGCGATGGCCAGTGCATTGTAAGGCACTGGAGCGGGAGTGCCTGAACTCCCTTGGCGAGACTGCTCCAGCTCCCGAAGCAAGTCTCGCTGGAGCATTTGCTCCATGAGCCTTTCCATGCGGCTCAGGCGGCTGCCTCTGCCGCTCTCGGGTGGCGAGTCTTCCTCGTCGGAGTTATCAGAGATTACCGGCCGGTTTGCTTTTCTTTTTGATTTGCCTCCAGTCCGCTGCTGTTGGTCAGGCTGCGCTAGCGGTACTGGGCTCGGCTCGGTATCAATGATTGTGGACCGCAGCGTGTGCGGTCCTGCCGTCTCTCGCCCCCCACTGATGGAACGCTCCTGTTCTGTTGGAGTCGAACGGGGGGCGGTCTTTTTTCCTTGTCTTGCTTTGCTCATTTTCCAGCTTTTCTTGATCTGGAGTGCACAAAGCAGAGCAAAGTTTTGTAATTATGACCTCAGAGTAAGTACTTACCTGACGGTCCGCCTTTTTAAGCTTGTAGTGGGAGCGCTTGTACTCCCGTTCGTCGCTGTTGCATTGCGTGAACGCTCATGTCGCGCATGCGTGCTGGACGGGTTCTTCACGTAGTCACTCACGTGACTCCGAAGTAAAGTTGGAGCAGGAAGAAACTGTTGGAAATCTCGTCCCCAAACAAGGAGCAGGTGATTTGGGTCATCATGCGCAGGATTTTGTTGAAGGGGCAGATGCAGAAAATGAAAATGGAAAACAGAAAGAAACAGACACACTGGCGCATGTGGAAGTGAATTTGGAAGACGAGGGGAGTAATCATAATGTAGGCCCTGACATTGGATATATCACAACCGAGTTTCCGTCTCAAAAGGAAATAGAAAAATATGTTATGAATGGTCACATCCCTCTGCCTAAAACATTCCTGAAAAACACCTGAAATCAAGTTTTCCCAGAAAGCAGACTGACATTTCAAAGCACTGATGGAGAACTACATGTAAGAGACTGACTTGTCTGGAGTCAACAGAAACAAGCATTGTATTGCTTTCCATGTCGATTATTTTGGCACAAGACAGCCAAGACTAGCACTTCTGTGTCTAAGTTTGCCATGGTATCTGCTGAAGGCTGGGATTCTAATGAGAAGTGGTGGAAACTTCCCTCCAGGATCCCAAAACATGAAAAGGGGCAATAGTCACAGAGAATGTTACCTGGCTTGGCGAGAACTGGAAAGGCGCCTGCTCTCTGAGACGGGAGTAGACGCCATCTTGGAAGCCTCAATCAATACTGAAGCTGTGAAATGGTACAATCTTTTAAAGCGCATCATCAAAGTTCTACTCTTCTTGTGAGAACGTGGTCTGGCCTTTACTGGTTCATCCCATCGAATTGGTGATTCAAACAATGGACATTGAACTGCTCTCCAGGTGGGACCCCATCCTTCAGGACATGTGTTAAGTGTAGAGGAGTCACAGGAAAGGAGTGAGCTACTTCAAGTTCATTACTGTCCCCTGATGGGCTTGGAGTGCCCGAATCGGCTACTTGCTTACCGGAGACGGTGGCTTCTCGATGTTATAGGCCGCAGGCAGGCCAGCGGTAAGAGGTCTTCTCCAGCGATCCCCGGCAAAGGATCCCTGGCTCCGGGATGGTAACGTCCGCTCCACGCCTGCTGCTAGAAGCTCCGCAAACCACGGCTTCACGATGTTAAAGTCAGCAGGCTGGCGGTTGGAGCCTTTCTTCTGGTACCGCGATGTTACAGTCCACGCCGCGCCTGCTGCTGAAGCTCTGGGCCATCTCCGGGAAAGGCCGCACCAATCCAAGTTGTTAGACTGCGGGGGAGGGAGAACGGTCGCATTCCGCCAAGGTAAGTGACTGGAAACGATTTCCCCCTCCCCCCCACCACCCCCCACATAAAAACATACCTAGAGACATTAACACAAACATTTAGACATACTAAAAAATAAAAAATAAATCGAAATGACTGACAAACTGCTGGCGAGCCGCCACCATCCGATAGTTGGTCCACGCAGTTTCTAAGAACACGGCTAGGAATTCCGTCTGGGCCAGTTGCTTTCACCCTCAGGAAGGCCGATCTAACCTCTGCTACAGTCACTCTGGGAAGAGGCACACTTGAGTGGGATGGGATGGATGTCACCGCCTTGTTGGCCTTCTGCTCGAAGCGAGAAGTTAATGCATTAAGTCCATCAGGTAGGGCCGCACTATCACCAGCGATGCTGCCAGACCACTTTGCAGCCAGTTATCTTATCAAGACATTGCCACATTATACGTGTGTCCGAGTGTTTAAACTGGGACTCAAGTCTGTCCTGGTATTGTCTCTTGGCATCCTTGATGGCTTTACGGTGATCATGGCGGGCCTTCTTGCACTGCTCGGGATCCTTTGACTTGTATGCAGCAGACCAGGCCTCAACCTGTGAATGTTCATCCATTGGGGAACACTCGGATTGTCTTAGTTGGCAAGCACCTTGTTTTATCATTATGTCCATTCACACCACTGTACTCACCTTCCTCTCCCATCCAACACCAGCAAACATACACACTCTCCACTGTCACAAACAAACACGGCTCTCTGAGTCCTTCTACTAGTCTCTCTGTGTACTGGTATTAGTTTGTTGCTTTGGTGTAACAAAAAAATGTAGATGCTGGAATCTGGAGGGAAATGCAAAGTGCTGGAGGAACTCAGTGGGTCAGGCAGCATTTGAGGACGGATCTGAAGAAAGGTTCCGACCCAAAAAGTCATCTGTCCA
This sequence comes from Amblyraja radiata, assembly GCF_010909765.2. Classification (NCBI taxonomy): domain Eukaryota; kingdom Metazoa; phylum Chordata; class Chondrichthyes; order Rajiformes; family Rajidae; genus Amblyraja; species Amblyraja radiata. The sequence goes on along the minus strand of NC_045992.1, from coordinate 21,868,943 downwards.
TTCCCTCCACAGATGCTACCTGACCCACAGAGTTCCTCCACTTTGTGTTTCGAACATGTAAAATTATCTAGTTATTACAAAGACCATTTCCATGCTCTGACCAAGTTTACCAGTACATGCTGGTCCCAACCATTCCAGCTGTTACAGATGTTTTTGTGGTACCTAATCGAACATCTTCCAAAAGTCCGGATGTAATATATCCACTGGGCCTCCCTCATCCACCCTGCTCCATGTTTAGTTTAGTTTAGTTTAGATACAGCGAGGAAACAGGCCCTTCGGCCCACTAGGTCCACACCAATCAGCGATCCCCGCACATTAACACAATCCTGCACACACTAGGGACATAGAAACATAGAAAATAGGTGCAGGAGTAGGCCATTCGGCCCTTCGAGCCTGCACCGCCATTCAATATGATCATGGCTGATCATCCAACTCAGTATCCCGTACCTGCCTTCTCTCCATACCCCCTGATCCCTTTAGCCACAAGGGCCACATCTAACTCCCTCTTAAATATAGCCAATGAACTGGCCTCAACTACCTTCTGTGGCAGAGAACTCCACAGATACACCACTCTCTGTGTGAAAAATGTTTTTCTCATCTCGGTCCTAAAAGACTTCCCCCTTATCCTTAAACTGTGACCTCTGTGACAATTTACATTTTTACCCAGCCAATTATCATACAAACCTGTACATCTTTGGAGTGTGGGAGGAAACCAGAGCACCTGGAGAAAACCCACGCAAGTCACAGGGAGAACATACAAACTCCGTACAGACAGCACCCACAGTCAGGATCGAACCCGGGTTTCTGGCGCTAAGGCAGCAACTCTACTGCTAAAAAAACCTAAGATTTGGCAAAGATAATCCCAATGAACAAAACCATGTTGACTTCAAGATTATGTTGCTGTCTCAGTTTAGTTTATTGTCAGGTGCACCGAGGTACAATGAAAAGCTTTTGTAGTTTGCAAACCAAACAGTGGAAAGACAATACATGATTACAATTGAACCATCCACAGTGTTCAGATACACGATAAAAGGAATAACGTGAATAACATTACCAACATCTACAGTCCTGAGCTACTATCTACATCATTGGAGACCCTTGGATCTTTGATCTTTGATTGGACTTTACTTGACTTTATCTTGCAATAAATGTTATTTGAAGGCAGGAGAATAGGGTTGAGAGGGAAAGATAGATCAGCCAAGAAAGCTAATGGAATGGTGGCCTTCATAACAAGAGGATTTCAGTATAGAAGTAAAGAGGTTCTTCTGCAGTTGTATAGGGCTTTGGTAAGACCACATCTGGAGTATTGTGTACAGTTTTGGTCTCCTAATTTGAGGAAGGACATCCTTGGGATTGAGGCAGTGCAGCGTAGGTTCACGAGATTGATTCCTGGGATGGCGGGACTGTCATATGAGAAAAGATTGAAAAGACTAGGCTTGTATTCACTGGAGTTTAGGCCATTTGGCCAGAATTAGGCCAATTGGCCCATCAAGCCTACTCCGCCATTCAATCATGGCTGATCTATCTTTCCCTCTCAACCCTATTCTTCTGCCCATAACCCCTGATGCTCGTACTAATCAAGAATTTATATATCTCTGCCTTAAAAATATCCATTGACGGCCTCCCCAGCCTTCTGTAGCAATGAATTCCACAGATTCACCACCCTCTGACTGAAGAGACTAGATCTCTCCTCTTTCAATGCCCCATCTCCTTGTATAACCTGGTGGGAAAAGTTGTTTGACAATTCTATCTTAAATTGCCTCGTGAGGTTCACAACATTAAAAGCAACTTTTATAGATGAGTATTCTATTTCACTGATACAGAAATACAATCTCTAGAGCTGGAAGTTTAGAGATATAGCATGGAAACAGGCCCTTTGCTTCACCGAGTCCACAGCAACCAATGATCGCCCATTCTATCCTACACATTAGGCACAATTTACTGAAGCCAATTAACCTATAAACCTGCATGTCTTTAGCGTGTGGGAGGAAACCGAAGCACCTGGAAAATACACACGCAGGTCACAGGGAGAATGTACAAACTCCGTACAGACAGCACCCGTAGTCAGGTTCGAACCCTGGTCTCTGGCGCTGTGAAGTTGCAGCTCTACTGCTGCATCACTGTGTCGTCTTAGGTAAAAAACATAAAGTGCCCACAATGGCATCAGTACTGAGGATTAGATATTTAGTTTTGTTTTTATTATTGTCACGTGTACCGAGGTTCAGTGAAAAGCTTTTAGTTGTGTGCTATCCACTCAGTGAAATGAATAGACATGATTACAGTCAAGCCGTCCACAGTGTACAGGATAAAGGAGATATTATTTAATGTAATTATTAGTAATAATGGACTGGAAGATGCGGCCGATAGGCTTAGAAAATGGGCACAAGAGTGGCAGATGAACGTACATGCAGATGTGACATGATAGATTTTGTCAGAATGAGGAGACCAAAGAGAACTATTCTGTAGGATTCGAGGGAACAGAGGAGCCTGCTTACAGATGTGGCCATGTTAAGAACATTTGTGTTCACAGGTTTCATAAATATCTTGGAGTCGTTTTAGTTTAGTTTAGTTTATAGATACAGCGTGGAAACAGGCCCTTCTGCCCACCAAGTCCGCACCGACCAGCGATCCCCGTACACTATCACAATCACTATCCTACACACACTAGGGACTTTCATACCAAGATAATTAACCTACAAACCTGTATATCTTTGGAGTGTGGGAGGAAACCGAAGATCTTGGAGAAAACCCACGCAGGTCATGGGGAGAATGTACAAACTCGGTACAGACAGCACCTGTAGCCAGGATTGAACCCGGATCTCCGGCAGTGTACGGCAGTAGCTCTACCGCTGCACCACTGTGCAGCTGCGCCACTGGGCCGCTGTACCGCTGTACCGCTGTACCGCTGCACCACTGTACCGCTGCACCACTGCAACACTGTACCGCTGCACAACTGTACCACTGCACCACTGTACCGCTGCACAACTGTACCGCTGCACCACTGTACCGCTGCACCACTGTGCCGCTGCACCACTGTACCACTGCACCACTGTACCGCTGCACCAATGTACAGCTGCACAACTGTACCGCTGCACCACTGTACCGCTGCACCACTGTACCACTGCACCACTGTGCCGCTGCACCACTGCACCACTGCGCCGCTGCGCCGCTGCACCACTGCGCCGCTGCACCACTGCGCCGCTGCACCACTGTGCCGCTGCACCACTGCGCCGCTGCACCACTGCGCCGCTGCACCACTGCACCACTGTGCCGCTGCACCACTGTGCCGCTGCACCACTGAGCCGCTGCGCCGCTGCACCACTGTGCCGCTGCACCACTGCGCCGCTGCACCACTGTGCCGCTGCACCACTGCGCCGCTGCACCACTGTGCCGCTGCACCACTGCGCCGCTGCACCACTGCGCCGCTGCACCACTGTGCCGCTGCACCACTGCACCACTGTGCCGCTGCACCACTGCACCACTGTGCAGCCCCAGGTACTGAAGGGTAACCATGGTGATTTTGTACCGGAAACACTGTGCCTGCCTTTAAGAGCAGTGATAGGATAGTAGAGAAGTATAACAGTTCCTTGTGTCTCAATAAATGGAATATTGGTCACCCCACTTACAGAACATAGAACAATATGGCACAGAAACAGGCCCTTCGGCCCACAATGTCTGTGATGAATATGAGTTAAACTAATCTCATGATCCATATCCCTTTAGTCTATTCCCTGCTCTTCTCATGTGCCTATCTAAAAGCCACTATTGCATCGGCCAACACCATCCCAAGTTAACGTAGTATCCTCTGCCTGCGTGTGATCCATATCTTTCCAAATCCATGTGCCAATCTAAACACCTGTTAAATGCCCCTCTCATACCTGCCTCCACCACCACCTCTGGCAGTGTGCTCCAGGCTCCCACCACCCCGTGTAAAAAACCTTGCCCCACACAAGCCAAACTCAGGCAGGTGGGACTAGTATAGATGAGGCATGTTGGTCGACATGGGCAAGTTGGCAGAAGGGTCTGTTTCCATGCTGTATGAATCTCCGGCAGGCATGGTGGCACAGCGGTGGAGCTATAAGAGTTCGATCCCGACTACGGGTGCTGTCTGTACTGTCTGTCTGTGCTGTCTGTCTGTATGTTCTCCCGTGACCCACGTGGGTTTTCTCCGAGATCTTCAGTTTTCTCCCACACTCCAAAGACATACAGGTATGTAGGTTAATTGGCCTGATATAAATGTAAATATTGTCCCTAATGTGGGATGGTGCTAGTGTGTGGGGATCACTGGTCGGTGTCGACTCGGTGGTCGAAGGGTCTGTTTCCCGTTGAATCTCGAAACTAAACTAAAATCCTTTCTGTGATTTGTCTCCTACCCTTCATGACCATGTTCCCTAATGAGTAAGCAGGAGGCTGTTCAGCCCATTGAATCTCTGCTAGCTCATGCAATCCCATTGACCCACTTGTGGCCGACACATACATGGGGCAGCATGTGTGAGGTGCATCCACGAGATCTCTGAGGCCATGTGTAGACAATCCAACCAGGAAAGGGACCATACTGGACCATACTAGAGTTGGGAACTGAGCCTGGCCTGCTGGTCGGATTTTCAGTGGGAGAACAGGAACAGTGATTGTAATTCCATGTTTTTGTACAGTATTGATAAGGATAATACTGGACTCAGGGGAGAGGGACTGGGGGGCTAAATTGAGGAAAGGCGAGAGTTATAGAGTTATACAGCATGGAAACAGGCCCTTCGGCCCAACTCAAACATGCCAACCAACATGTTCCATCTAAGATATAGCCATTTGCCCACGTTTATCCCATATCCCTTTCCTATCCAAGTACCTAAGATAGACCCAAAAAGCTGGAATAACTCAGCAGGACAGAGAGCATCTCTGGAGAGAAGGAATGGGTGACGTTTTGGGTCAAGACCCTTCTTCAGACTAGTTAGGGATAAGGGATGTTGAGAGAGGATGTTTCTGAACTCTCGTCGGAGAGAAAAGGAGAACTTCATCAAAGTAGACCTGCCTTTAGGAGATTTTGCAGTGGGTCCATCTTCAGTTTCAACCAGCATTTGCTGTTCCTTCTTACACATTTCATCTGCTCTACTGCAAAATCTCAAGGTATGTCTACTTTGAAGAAGTTCTCTTCCTATCCATGACCCTATTGAAATATATTTTACATTTTGCTATAGTTCCTGCATCAACTACATCCTGTGGCGACATGATCCACGTACTCGCCCCCCACCAAATGAAAAAGATGCCCTCCAGGTTCATACTAAATCTTTCCCATCCTGCATTATTCCTATATCCTCTGGTTCTTCATTCCCGTACCTAGCGAAAAGACTATGCGTTCATCCTACCTATTGCCCTCATGATTTTGAACACCTACTGTATATAAGATCCTCAGCCTCCTGCATTCCAAGGAATAGAGTCCTAGCCTGCTCAACCTCTCCCTATACCTCATGCCCTCGAGAACTGGCAACATCCTCGTAAATCTTCTCTGCATTCTTTCCAGCTTAATGGCATCTTTCATGCAGCAGGGTGACCAAAACTGAATATAATGTGGCCTCACCAACGCCTTGAACAATTATAACACAATGTCCCAACTTCTATACTCAGTATCCTGACTAATGAAGGGCGGGGTGCCAAAAGCCTGCTTGACCACCCTAGCAACTTGTGATGTCTCTTTCAGCTGTACCCCTTGGACATTCTGTTCTTCAACACTCTCCTCGGAGTTCCGGACCGGCATGTTCCGGTAAGGAGGAAGGGTAAGATGTCCAAACAGGTTGTATATTTGGTCAAAATGAAAAATGAAACACATTTAAGCTTTAGAAAGAAAAAAATCAGATGGGGCTTTTATGGAAAATACCGCAAGCAAGAAAAAGTGGTCAGCACGGTGGCGCAGCAGTAGAGTTGCTGTCTTACAGCGCCAGAGACCCGGGTTCGATCATGACTAGTGGTGCTGTCTGTACGAAGTTTGTACGTTCTTCCCGTGACTTGCGTGGGTTTTCTCCGGATGCTCCAGTTTCCTGCCACACTCCAAAGTGGACCAGGTTTGTAGGTTAATTGTTCAAAAGGGAACTGCAGATGCTGGAATATCGAAGGTACACAAAATTGCTGGAGAAGGGTTTCGGCCCGAAACGTCGCCTATTTCCTTCGCTCCATAGATGCTGCTGCACCCGCTGAGTTTCCCCAGCAATTGTGTGTACCTTGTAGGTTAATTGGCTTGGTGTAAATGTAACATAAAATATCCCTAGTGTGTATAGGGTGGTGTAAATGTGCAGGGATCGCTGGTCGGTGTGGGCTTGATGGGATGAAGGGCCTGTTTCAGCATTGTATCTCTAAACTCTACAAAACAAAATCCCCAGGACCTGATGGGATCGATCCCAGGTCATTGAGAGGCAAGAGTGGAGGATGTAGGGGCCATGACAAAGGCCTTTGTACCTTCTCTAGCCACAGGCAAGGTCCCAGAGGACTGGAGAGATGTCAATGTTGTTCCATTGTTTATGAAGGGAAGTAAAGAGAATCCAGGGTATTTTATAGGCCGGTGGGCTTCACGTCAGCGGTACGGAAATTATTGGAGAGGGATTTTGAGATAGCATTTCGAGTCATAGAGTCTTACAGCATGGAAACAGATCCTTCGGCCCAACTTGCCTACGCCGACCAATTTGCCCCATCTGCACTACTCCCACCTGCCTGCGTTCGGCCCATATCCCACCCAACATTTCCTATCCAATTGGAAGAGAATGGGCAAATTAAGGACAGTCAGCATGACTTGTACAGGGCAGCTCATGTCTTATCAACTTGTCTGAGGATTTTGAGGAGGTGATGAAGGTGATCTTTGAGGGTAGGGCGGTGGATGTTGCCTACATGGATTTTAGTGAGACATTTGATCTCAAAGACCCTCATGGGAGGCTGACCCAGATGATTAAGGTGCATGGGATCCACGGTGACTTGGCCAGTTGGGTTCAGAACTGGCTGACTCATTGAAGGCAGAGGGTTGTGGTGGACAGGTGTAATTCTGGAAGGAGGTCTGTGACCAGTGGACTTCCTCAGGGATGTGTGCTGGAGCCTCTGTTATTTGTAAATTACTTGGATGTAAATGTAGATGGGTTGGTCAGTAAGTTTGGAGACACCAAACTTGGAGATGTTGCAGACAGTGATGAAGGCTGGCAACGTGTACATAGAAATAATTAGGTTCAATCTAATGAGCAGTATACAGAGTTGGAAAAGAATGAGACCAGGCTGGAGTGGTAAATATTCCAGGATACTTTATTTGAGGTTGAGAGAAGACCCGACAGGAGTTTATAAATTGATGAGCCACAGATAGGGTAGACAGTCAGAACCTTTTCCCAGGGTGGGAAATGTCAAAGACTCGAGGGCACAGCAATAAGGTGAGAGGGGCAAAGTTTCAAGGATATATGTGGTGCATTTATTTTTTACATGGAGAGTGGTGGGTGCATGATATATGGAGTGGTGGTGGAGGCAGATACAATAGTGGAGTTTAAGGGGCTTTTACATCGGCACATGGATATTGGGAGATTGAAGGGATATGGATCATTTGCAGGCAGATGGGATTAGTTTAACCTGACATTACATTTGGCAGGGACATTGTGGGCTGAAGGGCCTGTTCCTGTGCTGTACTGTGTACGGTTCTGTATTCTCTATGTTCCCCTACTGTGAACATTCTGCCCATGTCTGACTTCCCAAAACACAACACCTCACACTGAATTAAACTCTAGATATCCATCTCCACTGTCTAAGATACCACCTGTTAATGTTCATCTGTAAACTTACTAATCATGCCTTGCAGATTTTCATCAAAATTGTTGATATACTGTAGATAACAAACAGCAACAGGCCTCCCACCAACCCTGCGCACACCACTAGTCACAGGCCTCCAGTCTGACAAACAACCTTCCACCATCACCCACTGCTTCCTTCCATGAAGCCTCTTTATCCAGTTGGCTAGCTCTCCCTGGATCCCATGTGATCTACCTTCTAGAGCAGCCTACCATGCGTAACCTTATCAAATGTCTTGCTGAAGTCCACATGGACAATGTCTACAACACTGCCTTCATTGACTTTTGATTACTTCTTCAAAAAAAATAATCAGATTTGAAAGACACAATCTCCTATGTACATAACTATCCCTGATCAGCTCCTCTCTAACCAAATGCATGTATATCTTATTCCTCAGAATACTCCAGTATCTTGCCTACCATGGATGTCAGGCTCACAGGTCTATAGTTCCCAGGCTTTTCCTTGCAGCCCTTCTTAAATAGAGGCACACAATTAACCATCCTCCAGTCTTCTGGCACCTCACCCGTAGCTAACAATAATATATATATCTCAGCCAGGGCTCCTGCAATTTCTTCTCTAGCTTCCCACAGTATCCTCAGATAGTTTTGATCATGTCTGGGAGATTTATCTACCTTCTTACACCTTAGGATGTTCAGCACCTCCTTGACTGTAATACTGAGGCACTCAAGACTACAAGACCTTCCCTAACCAGAAGCCGTGGATGAGCAGGGAGGTCAGACTCCTACTGAAGGCTCGCGATGCCGCTTTCAGATCTGGCAACGCTGAGGGATACAGCTCATCCAGGGCCAATCTGAAAATGGGAATTAGGAATGCCAAACTCAATCACAAACGGCGGATTGAGGAGCACTTCCAAAACAACTCTGACCCCAGGCGCATGTGGCAAGGAATCAAATCCCTTGCTGATTACCATAAAGTTAACACCCCTCCCCCAGACAACGCCACCCTTCCTGACGAGCTAAACCATTTCTATGCTCGCTTTGGGAGACAACAAAACCCCAGCCATCAAAGTTGCTCCACCCCCGAATGAACAACCCCTCAGTCTCTCCACCTCTGCTGTACAAGATGCACTGAGCAAGGTGAATGAGCGCAAAGCTGCCGGCCCCGATGGCATCCCTGGCCGGGTGCTTAGGGCATGTGCTGGACAACTATCCCCAGTCTTCACCGACATTTTCAATCTCTCACTGGCCCAGGGTGTTGTCCCCACTTGCCTCAAGACATCAACCATCGTGCCAGTGCCCAAACAGTCAGCCACAGGGAGCCTCAACGATTTCCGCCCAGTGGCACTCACCCCTGTCATTGCTAAGTGCTTTGAGTGGCTGATCTTGGCTCACCTCAAAGCCAGCCTCCCTCCCACACTGGACCCCCATCAGTTTGCCTACCGGACTAACAGGTCTACAGAGGACGCCATATCGGCGGCCCTACACTCTGCCCTGACCCACCTGGACAACAACAACTCCTACATCAGGTTGCTGTTCATTGATTTCAGCTCTGCCTTTAACACTGTCATCCCCACCAGCTTGATCACCAAACTCAGCGGACTTGGCATCTCCACCTCCCTCTGCAACTGGACACTGGATTTCCTCACCAACAGACCACAGTCTGTCAGGGTCAACAACCTCACCTCCTCCACTATAGCACTGAACACAGGGCTGTGTGCTCAGCCCTCTCCTCTACTCCCTCTTCACCCACGACTGCATCCCTAAGTACGGATCCAACGCCATCATTAAGTTTGCTGACGACACCACGGTGGTAGGACTGATCAGTGACAACGATGAGTCAGCCTACAGGGAGGAGGTCCAGCACCTGACAACCTGGTGTGCCAACAATAACCTCGTCCTCAACTCCAAGAAGACGAAGGAAATTATTGTCGACTTCAGGAAGGTCAGAGGAGGCAGACATACCCCCATCCATATAAACGGGACTGAGGTGGAGTGCGTCCCCAGCTACAAATTCCTCGCGGTACACATCTCGGAGGATTTGTCCTGGTCCCTCAACCTCCAAGCTGATCAAAAAGGCACAGCAGCGCCTTTACTTCCTGAGGAGGCTCAAGAAAGCCCACCTGTCCCCCCAGATACTGACCAACTTCTACCGCTGTACCATCGAGAGCATCCTGACCACCTGCTTCACGGTACGGTACAGCAGCTGCACTGTTGCGGACAGGAAGGCACTACAACGGGTGGTGAAAACCGCGCAGCACATCATCGGTGCCCCGCTCCCTGCCATGGATGCCCTCCACCGAAAACGGTGTCTGAGACGGGCTGGGAAGATCATTAAAGACCCCTCCCACCCCAACCATGGACTGTTTGCCCTCCTCCCATCAGGGAGGCGGTACAGGAGCCTCAGGTCTCGTACCAGCAGGATGAGGAACAGCTTCTACAACTATACCATCACATTGCTGAACTCGGAGTCCCGCCGATAGATTTCTCTGGTCCTCCGTCCCCATTGTTTAATTATTCTGTATTTTTGATTATTCTGTATCTTCTTTTTTTTTAAATTTCTATATGCACTACTACTACGGACTGACGCAAAACTGCATTTGGTTGTACCCATACTTAGTATTTGTGCAATGACATTAAAGTTGAATTGAATTGAACAACATTAACTGTTCCAAGTTCCCCATCTTCATGTGTTTCTCCTCTGTAAAACCAGAGAAATTCTCAGTGAGGACCTTGCCATCTCCTACAGCTCCACACAGAGATGACTGGTTTAGTTTCTGAGGGGCCCTATTCTCTCTCTATTTACCCTCTTTTCTTTAATGTACATAAAATCTCTTTGGATTTCCATTAATATTTTGTCAGAGCTACCTCCTTCCCCCTGTGAACCCTCCTGATTTCCTTCTTGCTCCTCAATTCTTGAAGCTCCTCCAGGGATACACTTGATCCCAGCTGCCTATTCCTGTCCCATGCCCCCTTTTTCCTGACCAGAGCCTCAATTTCTCTCGTCATCCAGACATTGTTGCGCCTGCCTTGCCCTTCACTCTATCAGGAACATGCATGCCCTGAACTCTCACCATCGTTTTTTTAAACAGCTATTTACATTCCCCCTTTCAGCCTCTGCAGCCCAACTGGTAATGCTCTAAACTTTAGAGTCTAAAGGGCCCTGCAAGTACCATTTACATCAAGAGTCAAGAATGTTTATTTGTCATATGCACTGGGAACAGAACAATGACATTCTTACAGGCTGTGGCTTCACAGGCACGTTATATTGCAGCATATAAACATACAATAAACAATAAATTATCAGTCATAGTGGGAAATCAGAAAACCAGTGCAAGTTGAAGTATGACGTATGATCTTATACAAAGTACACAGTGGTTTGGTGCTGAGCTAGGGTTGTGGTTAGGGTGGTGCAGGCTGGTGGGTTGATGGGAAGAAGCTGTTCTTGAACCTGAAGGTCATCGTTCCCGATGATGGCAGTGAGGTGAGAGCGTGGGTATGGTGGTGTGGGTATTAGATGATGCTAGGTCTAATCCTGTAGATATGCAAATATTCTGTGTGCCTGAACCATCTTATCTATCTGTGTAGACAGGACCTGCAGATGCTGGTTGACACAGTGGACACAAAGTGCTGGAGTAACTCAGCGGGTCAAGCAGCATCTCCGGAGAAAAGGGAAGAGTTGACATTTTGGTTCGAGACCCTACTTCAGACTGAGAGATCTGTACTGCTACCTTTAGGAATGTGGGCTGCATGCTTTGATGGTGGGGAGGCCAGTACCTGTGATGGCCCAGTCAACATCTACCACTCTCTTCAGCCTCCTTCATTCCTGAGTGATTGAGTTATTGAACCAGGGTGTGATGCAACCACAGGATACACACAAAAAGCTGGAGTGGATCCGTGGGTCAGGCAGCATCTCTGGAGAAAAGGAATAGGTGACTTTCCGGATCGAGACCCATCTTCAGACTCTGACCCGAAACATCACCTATTCTTTTCCTCTAGAGATGTTGCCTGATCCACCGAGTTATTCCAGCATTTTGTGTCCATCTTCGGTGTAAACCAGCATCTGCAGTGCTTTCCATCATACGATGCAACTCGTCTGTGTGCTCGCCACCGTACACCTGTAGAGGTTTGAAGACACGTAGGTGGCAAGTATGAGGAAGGTTTCAGCCTACATCCTCCTTTCAGGCAGCGATTTCAGATCCTCCGGACTCTGGGAAAAAAACTTTCCACTCCCTTCCCACGTTTCTAATTTATCAATTTAATATCTGCTAATTATCAATCTCTCCACTATGGGGACTCGGTCATTCCCACTCACTCTCCCAGGTCTCTCACATTGGCCACGATTCAGTAGATGGATAGATAGTGCTTTAATTGCATGAAATGCTAATTTTGCCATCACAAGATTGAAGTGGCCACGTTAGAGGAAGGATGCAGTGCATCCAAAGCAGGATTTACCAGGATTTAAATTCTATGTTAAGAGATTAGATCTTGTTTTTTTTTACAAAGGAGGAAGGCTTAACGATGTGTAAGGTGTGTGAGAGGCTTAAAGAGCGTGAACAGCAACGATGATTTCCTTTACGTGGGAAGGTTACATGCCAATGTTTAAAAAACATTTGGACAGGTAGATGAATAGGACAGGTTTAGAGGGATATGGGTCAAACGTAGGCAAGTGTGACGAGTGTAGATGGGGTATGTTGGCCGGTGTGGGCAGGTTGGGCCAAAGGACCTGTTTCCACACTGTATCACTAGACTACTCTGTGGTAAGTCGATAACCAGGATATATATAACCAAGGTGATCAATGCAAGTGATCAGGGCAGCCCGTCAGTTTTTTCTACTGTTTTTGTTTTTTTAGCGTGTTTAAATATGTTTTTAATGTTTCTCTGTGTGTCTTGTGTGGGGGGTGGGTGTAAGGGGGAAACCGCTTTGGTCGCCTCCTCCACGGAGAGGCGACTTTTTCCATGTTGGCTCCCCCGTGGCCTAACATCGAGGATCGTTGCGGCCTTTCCCGGAGATGCGCCCGGGGCTTCAGCAGCTGGCGCAGTGTGGACTCTCAGCGCGGAGCGGGCGAGCCCTTGCCGGGGCTTGCCGGAGGGGAGCGCTCGTTCACTGGCTCACGGCAGCCTGAAGCTGGGGTCTGCAGAGCTCCAGCTGGCACGGCGTCCGCAGCCTGGGAGCCCTCATTGGGGACCCCAGAGGAGAAGCTCAGACTGCCAGCCCGCGGCCTGCTTCTACCGCGGGCGTGGCAGGGACTTAACATCAGGAGCGGGGTTCCTCGCCGGGGACCCCTGGAGAGGAGCTTCGACCGCCGGCCCTGCGGTCTGCGGTGCTTCTGGCTGCGGCAGGAACTTTCAATCTTCGACCGCCGGCCTGCGGCCTACACCAACCTGAAGCCGCAGTCTCGGGTAGGGAAGCACCGATTCAGGACTTACCTGGATTTTTACCTTGTCTGCACATCTGGACTCCTGGAGGGTTGAGGTCCAAACCACGGGGGGAAATGTAGGACTGGCCAGATTTTGTGCCTTCCACCAGTGATGAATGCTGTGGTGGATGTTTGTGTTAAATTTTTATTGTGTTTTTCTGTGTTCTTTTCATTGTACCGCTGCTGGCAAATTCACTTCGCTGCACTTTATGAATAAAACTGATTGATTGATTGATTACGATCGGGAATAGTTGAGCTCGCCCAGGGCTCAGGCCATCCTGTGGGCATCCTTTGTCACAGGCTGTAAACCTGTGCTCATCGACATCTTGCTGCTTGTATCATACAGCATGGAAACAGGACCTTTGGCCCAACCTGCCCCATCTACACTAGTCCAGGCTGCCCACATTTAGCCTATATCCCTCTAAACCCTTCCTAACCACGTATCTGTCCAAATGTCTTTTAAATGTTGTGATAGTTTCTGCCTCAACTACCTCCTGACAGCTCGTTCCATATACCCACCACCTTCAGTGTGAAAAAGTTGCCCCTCAGGTTCCTATTAAATCTTACCCCTCTCACCTTAAACCTGGGTCCTCTGGTTGATGAGATACTGCTCGCTGTTTGCACAATGAACGAGAAAGGCTGCATCACAACCCCAGTGAAGTTCGACCCTGAACCCCGCCGCTGTGACATTGGCATGTTCTTCCCGTGACGGTGTGGATTTTCCTAGCGTGTTCCTCCCACATCCTAACCCTGAGGGGTGATAGGTTCATGAGCCATTGTGAGATGCCCCTTGTGTAGATAAGTGGGTGAATCAAGGAGGAAATGATGGGCATGTAAGGATTAAATGGGGTTTGTCTAAATGGGTGCTTGATGCTTGGCACAAGCTTGATGGACCAAAAGGACTATCAGTGCAATAAGTGGCAACACTACATGATCTATTATGAGGCGTCACCTTGATTGGTTCAGTTTAGATATACAGCGCAGGAACAGGCGCTTCGGCAGCAATCCCCGCACACTAATGCTATCCTACACACACTAGGGACAAGTTACAATTTTACCAAGCCAATTAACCTACAAACCTGTACGTCTTGGGAGTGTGGGAGGAAACCGAAGCACCCGGAAAAAAACGGTCACAGGGAGAACAAACAAACTCCATACAGACAGCACGCAGTCAGGATGGAACCCGTGTCCCTGCCACTGTAAAGTAGCAACTCTACCGCTGTGTCACTGTGCTGCCCTTTAATGTGGGGATGGGGGAGGGTGAACAGTGGAATGGCAGTGTTTTGGGCTGGTGGAGTGCTGCAATGGTATCTTCAGGGTCTGTTACTGGGGCAGCACTTAGTGAACTACAACTTCATGACACCAAACAGGAACGGGAGGCATGATGGCACAATGGTAGAGTTGGTGCCTTTTAGCGTCAGAGACCCGGGTTCGATCCCGACCACGGGTGCTGTCTGTACGGAGTTTGTACGTTCTCCCTGTGACCACGTGGGTTTTCTACGGTTGCTCTGGAGTCCTCCCACACTCCAAAGACATGCAGATTTGTAAGTTAATTGGCTTGGGTAAATTGTAAATCGTCCCGTGTGTAGTGTACGGGGTGACTGTTGGTTGGCACAAACTAGGTGGGCCAAGGGCCTGTTTCTGCACTGTATCTCTAAAGTCCGAAATCAAAAGGAATATGTTGTAGAGCAAAGATCACCTCAACAAGATAGCAGCTGGTGAAATAGGCACACGAGGCAAGAAGTGCATTCTGGATTTTAGAGGATGTGCAGTGAATGGATATGGATAACTTGCAGGCAACAGAGATTAGTTTTACTTGGCATCAAGCGAGATACAGACCTGATGGGCCGAAGGGCCTCTGTTGGACTGTTCTATGTACTGGGAGAAGAGGAGGCAATATAATGACACGAAAGGGAGTGCAGGTAGACTTGGACAAGGGCAGCACGGTGGCGCAGTGGTAGAGTTGCTGCCTCACAACGCCAGACACCTGGGTTCGATCCCGATTACAGATGCTGTCCGTTTGTACGTTCTCCCTGTGACCATGTGTGTTTTCTCTGGGTACTACGGTTTCCTCCCACATCCCAAAGACGTGCAGATTTGGAGCTCAATTGGCTTCTGTACATTGCCCTTTGTGTGTAGGTTAGAACTGGAGTACGGGAACCACAGATGCTGGTTGGTTTACACCCAAGATAGACACAAAATGCTGGAGTAACTCAGTGGGACAGGCAGTGTCTAGTGTACTGATTTTTGCTGATCGGCATGGACTCGGTGGGCCGAACGTCCTGTTTTCACGATGATTCTCCAAATAGTCTGAGAATAGATAGAGCTGCATTTTATAGAGACGATGGGGGAGGGGGGGGGGGGAGAGAGGATGCCGACAACAGTTTTGAGAGGAAGAGGTGTGGCTCTGACTGAGGATACTGTTTACAACATTAAGGAAGTTATGCTGAACCTCTTAAAAAAACACTTGCACACCCTCTATAGGAATAGTGTCAAATTCTGGACACTGTATTACAGATGTTCACAGAGCTGTACAGAATAAAAACAGGCTCTTCAGCCCACCTTGTCTATGCCAATTAAGAGGCATTCTGGGCTAGTCCTCTTTGCCTGCATTTGGCCCATATCTCTCCAAACCCTTCCTATTGAACTCTCTTTTGAAAGGCGTAATTGTATCCGCTTCTACAGATTTCTCTGGCAGCCTATTCCACACACGCACTAATCACCCTGATGGGACTGTTTCTATGATTTACCCCTAAACTACAGACCTCCCTGCCATCTCCAACAGTCTGCTGGAAGATTCGGACAATCAAGAGCCTGGAAACGCTCACTGCAAATGCAGTGTGACCTTGAGAGGGAATTTCAAGCAACAAATTGTACATACGGCATTTACTTCAAAAGTCTAAATATTTAATTGTCAATGACTACCACAGCCTCCAGCCTTCTCATCCAATACTCTATGGTTTAATGCAGAAATATTAACATAACATGTAAGAGGCACTTAAGAGCTTAAAAAAGTCTTAACTGAAAGCATCTCTATTCCTGCATGTGTCAGTGTGCACAAAGTGATGTAACGTGCTGGAGCAAATACCATGCACCCGCGCCCCAGTGTGGGTCCCTAGACCACCCCTCCACTGCAGAAGATTTGCCCCCACCCCAGGTGATTTGCCCCCCACGGTACACCTGCCCCTGCCCCTGCCGTGAAGGACACTTGCATTGTCGGAACCAGTAACACTGGCGATGGAACTCTGTGAAGCAGTGTATTACTTCATACCAATGTTGTTGTTTGATTATCAACATAGAACTTCTGTTTAAATTACAATGTCATCCAAATTAATGATTTCCAGGAAGCACATCATTGCCACAAAACAGGACCATCAGGACTTGTCTCCCTTTCCATCCTAGTAGACGATAATTCATAATAAATTACATAACATTACAAAGCTCAAAGCTAGTGGAAAGAGCAAATCTCAGGCAAAAAATTAATGTACATAACAATTGCATCAAGCATCATCATATCAGTCCAGGTTCTTCACATCTGTAGCTCTTCCATCTGCACATAAACAGCACAACTGCTCCTCTTATTTCTTCCCTTTCCTGGCAGATTTCTTCCCACCTTTTTGCGAGTCGCCGCAGTACTTGGCCTCCATGGCAGCCAGGAAGCTGTCCACCTCCTTCTTTCGGTCCTTCTGCCTCTTCTGGAGGATGGAAAGGTTCAAACAAGAACACAGCTGGTGGTTACTCTGCACACGACACGCAGTATTATAGAGGTATTAGAGGTGAGCTCTGCACTCACACCAAACACACGAGCCACTCGCAGATGCTCCCAGCACACTTGCAGAGAACACAAAGTGCTGGAGGAACTCAGTGATTCAGGCAGCATCCATGGAGGGAATGGACAGACAATGTCATGGATCAGAACCCTGCCTCAGACTGATTATCGCAGGGAGGGAAAGCTGGAAAAGTAGGGATGGGACAATGCCTGACAAGTGATAGTGGATGTTTTTTTAGTGAAAGTGATGGAGGTTTTGATTGCAGATCCTTTTGTCTTCTATCATCTCTTGCTTTTATCCAACTATCTGCCCACCCCACGTGTACTATATTTTCTAGCTTGCTCCCCCCCCCACCCTCCCCACCATTACAATCTGTCCGAATAATAACCCCAACACAAAACATTGCTTCTCCATGTCCCATGTTCTCCTGAGAAAGGTTGAACAAGTTAGGGCTTTATTCTTTGGAGCACAGAAGGTTAAGGGGGGACTTGATAGAGGTCTTTAAAATGATGAGAGGGATAGACAGAGTTGACGTGGATAAGCTTTTCCCACTGAGAGTAGGGAAGATTCAAACAAGGAGACATGACTTGAGAATTAAGGGACTGAAGTTTAGGGGTAACATGAGGGGGAACTTCTTTACTCAGAGAGTGGTGGCTGTGTGGAATGAGCTTCCAGTGAAGGTGGTGGAGGCAGGTTCGTTTTTATCATTTAAAAATAAATTGGATAGTTATATGGACGGGAAAGGAATGGAGGGTTATGGTCTGAGCGCAGGTATATGGGACTAGGGGAGAACACGTGTTCGGCACGGACTAGAAGGGTCGAGATGGCCTGTTTCCGTGCTGTAATGGTTATATGGTTATATTATATGGTTATATGGAGATGCTGCCTGGCCCGCTGAGTTACTCCAGCACTGTGTTCTAGTTTCAGCCTGAAGCAGGATATGGTGGAAACATGGCCACAGGGCCTTCCTGTTTGACTCAAGCCTGCTGTCACCAACGATACTGTGACTAATCTCTGACCCAATTCCATATATCTTCTATTTCCCCACAAACCACAACTATGTTCAATTGCAACATTTGTGACAGTGTTTCCTAATTTCTCAGAACTCTGCTCTAGCTTTTAGAGAATAGCCCTAACCCGTGACTCCACAAGCAGCATAATGTTTCAACATAGGTTCGCAATAACATCAGCCAAATCAACCCTTACGTACACAGTAACAGAACACACAAAAGAAAAAGAATGAAGGTTAAAAAAAGGTTGTGATGCACAGATGAGATTGGCATGGAGGCACAGCGGTAGAGTTGCTGCCTTGCAGAGCCAGAGACCCAGGTTCCATCCTGCATTTATGGAGGGGCATAGAGAACTAAGATGGTGAACAGCCGGCAGTAGTTGTGCACGTGGGCACAAATGATATCGGGAAGAAGTGGAAAGAGGTTCTGCAACGTGAGTTCTGAGAGTTTGGAAGACAACTGAAAAGCAGGACAGGGTGGTTATCTCTGGATTGCTTCCAGTACCTCGTGCTAGTGAGGACAGGAACAGGGAGATAGGGGATCTGAATGTGTGGCTGAGGGGCTGGAGCAGGGAGCAAGGATTTCGATTTATAGACCACTGGGATATTTTCTGGGGTAGGGGTGACCTGTACAAAAGGGACAGGTTACACCTTAACTGGAGGGGGACCGACATTCTGGCAGGCAGGTTTGCTAGGGCTACACGTGTGGGTTTAACCTAAATAGTGGGGGGGGGGGGGGGGGGTTAAGGATTGACAAATTGGGAGTATAAAGATGGAGTTGAAGGGGAAGCGAGTACAAGAAAAGTTACAAGACTCCCGACTTATTGGGAAGGAAAGTTCGAGAAGGGATAAGAGAGTAAGGTCAGGGCCAATTGCGAGCGGTGTGAGAGGGGAGGTGAATACCGAGGTCAAAGTGTCATATATGAATGCGTGAAGTATAAGAAATAAAGTGGACGAGCTTGAGGCTCAGTTAGAAATTGGCAAGTATGATGTTGTGGGAATTACAGACATGGCTGCAAGAGGGCCAGGGCTGGGAACTGAATATTCAAGGGTATACCTCCTATCGAAAAGACAGACAGGTGGGCAGAAGGGGTGGGGTTGCTCTATCGGTGAGGAATGAAATTCAATCCCTTGCAAGGGGTGACATTGAAACAGGAGATGTGGAGTCAGTATGGATAGAACTAAGCTATTGTAAGGGTAAAAAGACCCAAATGGGACATGTGCAGGCCCCCAAACAGGAGCCTGGACATAGGGTGCAAGTTGTATCAGGAGTTAAAATTGGCATGTAGTAAAGGTAATGCTACGGTTGTTATGGGAGATTTCAACATGCAGATTGACTGGGAAAATCAGGTTGGTACTGGACCCCAAGAAAGGGAGTTTGTGGAGTGCCTCCGTGATGGAATCTTAGAGCAGCTTGCATTGGAGCCTACCAGGGAGAAGGCAATTCTGCATTTAGTGTTATGTAATGAACTGGATTTGATAAAAGACCTTGAGGTTAAGGAGCCATTAGGTGGTAGTGATTATGGTCATGTTTAATCTACGATTGGAGAGGGAGAAGAGTAGATCGAAGGTGTCAGTGTTACATTTGAATAAAGGGGACTATGGAGCTATGAGAGAGGAGCTGGCCAATGTTGCCCTGAAAGATACCCTAGCAGGGATGACATTGGAACAACAATGGCAGGTGTTTCTGGGAATAATACCGAAGGTGCTGAATCAGTTCAATCCAAAGAGGAAGAAAGATTCCAAGGGGAGTAAGGGGTGACCGTGGCTGACAAGGGACGTTAGTGACAGTATAAAAATAAAAGAGAAGTACAATGTAGCAAAGTTGAGCGGGAAGCAAGAGGATTGGGTAATGTTTAAAGGGCAACATACGATAACTAAAAAGGCAATATGGGGAGAAAAGATGAGGTACGACGGTAAGTTAGCCAAGAATATAAAGTAGGATAGTAAAAGCTTATTTGGGTATGTGAAGAGGAAAAAATTAGTTAAGACCAAAGTTGGACACTTGAAGACCGAAAAAGGTGAATTTATTATGGGGAACAAGGAAATGGCAGATGAGTTGAACAGGTACTTTGGATCCGTCTTCACTAAGGAGGACACAAACAATCTTCGTGATGTACTAGTGGCCAGAGGATCTGGGCTGATGGAGGAACTGAAGGAAATCCACATTAGGCAGGAAATGGTGTTGGATAGACTGATGGGACTGAAGGCTGATAAATCCCCAGGGCCTGATGGTCTGCATCCCAGGGTACTTAAAGAAGTGGCTCTAGAAATCGTGGACGCATTGGTGATAATTTTCTATAGATTCAGGATCAGTTCTTGTGGATTGGAGGGTAACTAATGTTATCCCACTTTTTAAGAAAGGCAGGAGAGACAAAACAGGGAATTATAGACCAGTTAGCCTGACATCGATGGTGGGGAAGATGCTGGAGTCAATTACAAAAGATGAAACAGCGGCACATTTGGATAGCAGTAACCAGATCGGTCTGAGTCAGCATGGATTTACAAAGGGCAAATCATGCTTGACTAATCTTCTGGAATTTTTTGAGGGTGTAACTAGGAAAGTGAACAAGGGAGTGCCAGGGGATGTAGTGTACCTGGACTTTCAGAAAGCATTTGATAAGATCCCACATAGGGGATTAGTGGGCAAAATTAGGGCACATGGTTTGGGGGTAGAGTGCCGACATGGATAGAAAATTGGTTAGCAGACAGGAAACAAAGAGTAGGGATTAACGGGTCCCTTTCAGAATGGCAGGTAGTGACTAGTGGGGTACCACTAGGGTCAGTGCTGGGACCGTAGCTATTTACAATATACATCAATGATTTAAATGAAGGGATTCAAAATAACATTAGCAAATTTGCAGATGACACAAAGCTGGGTGATAGTGTGAACTGTGAGGGGGATGCTATGAGAATGCAGAGTGACTTGGACAGGTTGGATGAGTGGGCAGATGCAGTTTATGGTGGATAAATGTGAAGTTATCCACTTTGGTAGCCAAAAAAGGAAGGCAGATTATTATCTAAATGGTGTCAAGTTGGGAAAGGGGGAAGTACAACAGGATCTGGGGGTCCTTGTTCATCAGTCAATGAAAGTAGACATGCAGGTACAGCAGGCAGTGAAGAAAGCAAATGGCATGTTGGCCTTCATAACAGGAGTTGTGTATAGAAGCAAAAAGGTCCTTTTGCAGTTGTATACGGTCCTAGTGAGACCACACCGAGACAATAGACAACAGGTGCAGGAGTAGGCCATTCGGCCCTTCGAGCCAGCACCGCCATTCAATGTGATCATCCCCAATCAGTACCCCGTTCCTGCCTTCTCCCCATATCCCCTGACTCCGCTATCTTTAAGAGCCCTATCTAGCTCTGGAGTATTGTGTGCAGTTTTGGTCCCCTAATTTGAAGAAGGACATTCTTGCTATTGAAGGAGTGCAGTGTAGGTTTACAAGGTTAATTCCCGGGATGGCGGGACTGTCATATGCTGAGAGAATGGAGCGGCTGGGCTTGTATACTCTGGAGTTTAGAAGGATGAGAGGGTATCTTATTGAAACATATAAGATTATTAAGTGTTTGGACACGCTAGAGGCAGGAAACATGTTCCCGATGTTGGGGGAGTCCAGAACCAGGGGCTATAGTTTAAGAATAAGAGGCAAGCCATTTAGAACAGAGACGAGGAAACACTTTTTCACACAGAGACCCGGGTTCCATCATGACTACGGGTGCTGTCTGTACGGAGTTTGTACGTTCTCCCTGTTACCACGTGGGTTTTCTCCGGGTGCTCCGGTTTCCTCCCACACTCCAAACACGTACAGGTTTGTAAGGCATTGGCTTTGGTACAAATTGCAAATTGTCCCTAGTGTGTAGGATAATGCGAGTTTATTGGGTGATTGCTGGTCGGCACAAACTTGGTGGGTTGAAGGGACGATTTCCATGCTGCATCCCTAAACTAGATTAAAGATGAATAATTCCAGTAAACTGTGAACCTAGAAAATTACAGCGCAGAATCATGCCTGCAGCAAATAATATCTGTGCCAAACACGATACCAAATGAATTCATCTCTTCTGCCTGTAAATGACCCATATCCCCTCCATTCCCTGCACATCTGCATGTCCATCTAAAAGCCACTAAAACACCACGATCATATCTGCTCCCATCACCAACCTTGGCAACGCATTCCAGGCACCCACCAGCCTCTTCTGTAAAAAAATAAGTTTACAAAAGAATCTTGCCCTGCACATCTCCTTTAAACGTTGCCTCTGTCGCTTTGATGCTTTGCTTCTATTATTTGACATTTCACCCTTGAGAAGAAGGTTCAGACTTTGTATGCCTTTAATAATTTTATAAACTTACATCAGGTCTCCCCTCAGCTTCCAATACCCCAAAAAAAAGTTTGTCCAAACTCTCCTTTTAGTGGCACAGCTGGTAGAGCTACCAGAGAGCTGGGCCTGATCCTACCAGAGAGCTGGGCCTGATCCTAACTTCAGATATTGTCTGTAGTTTGCACGTTCCCTGTGACTACATGGGTTTTCTCAGGGTGCTCCAGCTTCCTCCCACAGCCCAAAGACACATGGATTTGTAGGTCAAATGGCTTCTGTAAACTGGCCCTAGTGTGTAGAGAGTGGATGAGAACATGGGATAACATAGAAATAGTGTTAACGGGTATTCGATGGTCAGCGTAGACTCAGCGAGCCAAAGGGCCGGTTTCTATGCTGTATCTCTAGACGAAGCTCTCTAATCCAGGCAGCATCCTAGTAAACATCTTCTGCACTCCCTACAAACCCTCCACATCCTTCCTGTAATGGGGTGACCAGGACTGCTCGCAATACTTCAAATGTTTCATTGCATGCAATACTCTAATCCTTTGTGGCTACTATTGCAACGTTTAACAAACATTTAGATAGGTACATGGATAGCATAGGTTGAGAGGGGTATTGACCAAACACAGGCTGGTGGGACTAGTGTAAGTGAGCTTGTTCTAATTTACAAAGGAGGAAGGCTTAACGATGTGTAAGGTGTGTGAGAGGCTTAAAGGGGGTGAACAGGGACAATTAATTTCCTTTACGTGGGAACATTACATGCCAACGTTTAAGAAACATTTGGACAGGTACATGGATACAGGTTTAGAGGGATATGGACCAAAAGCAGGCATGTGGGACAAGTAGATTGGACATGTTGGTCGGCATGGGCAAGTTGGGCCTAAGGGCCTTTTTCCACTGTATTATTCTTAGACCAACCAAAGTCCTATAAAGATACATCATCACTTCCTGACACTTATACTCAATGCCCCAACCAATGAAGCCAAGCACAACATATGCCTTCTTTAGCATGATCTAGAATATAGAAACAACATGATCCATCCACCAGCCCTCTAGAACTTATCCGTGACCACCCATGGCTCACAATGAGACAAAAGTCTCTGCAAGAGCTGCAGCAATTTACTTAGTGTGTAGGATAGTGTTAGTGTTACGGGTGATCAGTATTTGGCACAAAATCAATGGGCCAAAGGGCGTGTTTCTTTACAGTATCTCTAAAGTCCAAAAGTCTAAAGTTGTGAAAGATATTGGTGATGCCGCATTTATGAATGAAACTGAATGAATGAATGAGACATTATCAATAGCTTTATTTAGAGTATTGTATTCTGTTTTGGCCACCTTGCTGTGGGAAAGATGCCATTAATCTGGAACGAGTGCAGAGAAGACTTAGAAGGGATGTTGCCAGGGCCTGAGCCTATAGGCAGAGGCTGGGCAGGCTCAGACTTTAATCCTTGAAGAGCCGGAGGCTGAGGGGTGACCTTAAGGAGGTGTATAAAATCACAAGAGAAATAGGGTGAATGCACAGTTTTACTTTACCTAGAGTAGTGGAATCAAGAACATGAGGACTAACGGGCCTGTCCCACTTATGCAGCTTTTTTGGCGACTGCCGGCACCCGTCATAGGTCGCAACAGGTCACAGAAAATTTTCAACATGTTGAAAATCCAGCGGCGACCAGAACAAGGTATGACTCTTTGGGCGACTACTCACGACCATACAGGTTTCACCCAGCGACATGTCGCCAGGGTGTCGCCTGTATGGTCGTGAGTAGTCTCCTCAGTCGCCCAAAGAGTCGTAGTGTCTTTCTGGTCGCCGCTGAATTTTCAACATGTTGAACATTTTCGCCGACCTGCAACAACCTATGACGGGTACTGGAAGTCGCCGAAAAAAATCGCGTAAGTGGTACAGGCCCATAAGGGTTAAGGCGAGAGGGGAAAGATTTAATAGGAACTGAAGGGCAACCTTTCCATTTAGAGGGTGGTGGAATTATCAGACTTTTAGTAATATAGATGAAGGGCTTCAATAAAATGAATGCTCAGTCTTTTTTCCTAGAGTAAGGGAGTTCACAAATAGAGGAGAGAGGTTTAAGTTGAGGGAGGAAAGATTTAAAAGGAACCCGAGGGACAATTTCTCACACTGGGTGTGTGGAACAGGCTTCCAGAAGACGCTGGAGAGGGCAGTACAATTTCAATGTTTAACAGATATTTAGACAGACACGGAGTGGAATGTTTATGGGGATACAGTCCAAATCAGGCAAATGGGGCAAGCTCGGGTGGACAACTTGGTCAGCATGGATGAGTTGGGCCAAATGGCCTGTCTCCATGCTGGGAATTCTATGACTCTGAGGCAAGTATCCCATACGCCACCATTACCACCTAATCTAACTATGCTGCCACCTTCTGGGATCTTTGGACTTGTACTGTTCTTTTATTCCTCAACAGTCATAAGATCATAAGACACAGGAGCAACATTAGGCAATTTTGATCATTGCTGATCTATTTCCCTCTCATCCCCATTCTTTTGCCTTCGCACTGTAACTTTTGACACCCTTATTCATCGAGAACGAGCCTTAAAAATACCCAATGACGGCCTCCATAGCTTTCAATGGCAATGAAATACAGATTCACCACCCTCCGACTAAAGAAATACCACCTCATGGCCAGTCTAAAGGTATGTCCTTTTATTCTGAAGCTGTACCCTCTGGTCCGAGACTCTCCCACTAGTGGAAACATCTTCTCCACATCCACTCTATCTACGCCTTTCATTACTTGGTAGGTTTCAACGAGATTTCCCCCTCATCCTTCTCAACTCAACCAGAAAAGGCCTCCTTTATTCTGCCAGTCAGCCAATCTTCTAACCATGCTTAGTTCCTTTGCAAATGACGCCATAAATGGTGGAGTCCCAGGCAGTGACGAAGTGATACAGCAGGATTTAGATTAGCTGTACATTTGGGCAGAAAATGTCAGGCGAGGTTTAATCCAAGCAAGTGTGAAGAGTTGCACTTTGGAGGTCGGTTAAGTCATACAGTGTGAAAACAGGTCAAGGTGGCGCAGCGGTAGAGTTGCTGCCTTACAGCGAATTCAGTGCCAGAGACCCGGGTTCGATCCTGGCTACGGGTGCTGTCTGTACAGAGTTTGTACGTTCTCCCCGTGATTTACGTGGGTTTTCTCCGAGATCATCGGTTTCCTACCACACTTCAAAGATGTACAGGTTTGTACGTTAATTGGCTTGGTAAATGTACAAATTGCCCTAGTGGGTATAGTGTTAATGTGCGGGGTTCGCTGGTTGGCGCAGGTTTGATCCCGGTGAGCCGAAGGGCCTGTTTCTGCGCTGTTTCTCTAAACTAAACTTTAAAAAAATGTTTTTAACTTGCCCACGCCGACCAACATGCCCCATCTACACTAGTCCCACCTGTCTGTGTTTGGCCCATATCCCTCTAAACCTGTCCTATCCATGTACCTGTCCAAATGTCTTTTAAACATTGTGATAGTAACTGCCTCAACCTCCACCTCCTCATTCCATTCTATTATATCTTTTTACCCCCTCACCCTAAATCTGTGTCCCGTGATTCCCCTACATTGGGTAAAAGGCTGTGCATTTACCCTAGCTATGTCTCTATAAGATCACCCCTCATCCTCCTGCACTCCAAGGAATAAAGTCCTAGGCTGCTCAACCTCTCCCTATAGCTCAGGCTCTTCAGTTCTGGCAACATCCTCATAAATCTTCACTGCACCCTTTCCAGGTTAACAACATCTTTCCAAAACTAAACAATACTATAAATGTGGCCTCCGTGTCTTTAATACTCTGACTGATGAAGGCCAATGTGCCAAAAGCCTTCTTGACCACCCCAACTACCCGTGACGCCACTTTCAAGGAACTATGTACCTACACTCCTAGATCCCTCTGCTCCACAATACTCCCCAGGTCCCTGCCATAAACAGTGTAAGTCCTGCCCATGTTATACTTCCCAAAAAACAACAACGTGCACTTCTCAATATTAAACTTCACAATAGGTATACAGTTAATAGGAAGATGCTTCACAGCATTGATGTACAGAGGGATCTTGGGGTCTCTGAAAGTGCCAACTAAAGTAGACTAGAGTGGCAAAAGTGGCATGTGCTATACTTACCTTCAATCGGTTGAGGCATGAAGTATAAGAAATCATGTTTCAGCTTCATAAAACTTTGGTTAGGTTGCAACTGGAGTATTACGTGCAGTTCTGGTTGCCTCCTTACAGGAAGAATGTGGTGGCTTTGGAGAGGCTGCAGAAGAGGTTTACCTGAAGGCTGCCTGGATTAGAGGGTATTGGCTACAAAGAGACATTGGGCAGACTGGGATTGTTTTCTCTGGAGTGTTAAAGGGGAGATGTGATAGAAGTATATAAAATTATGAGAGGCACAGATAGGTTAGACAAGCAGAAGAAACCAGCCAATTTCCATCTACCAATACTATCCGCTGCCTTGCAGAGCTGGTCCTTACCCGCAACAACTTCTCCTTTGGCTCCCTCCAAATCCAAGGCACAGCTAAGGGCACTCGCATGGGCCCCAGCAGTGCTGCCTCTTTGTAGGACGTTGAACAATCCCTGTTCCATGTGTACACTGGCCCTATCCCCGAACTCTACCTCCGCTACATTGACTGTATTGGTGCTACCTCCTGCACCCATGCAGAACTCACTGACTTCATCAACTTCACCACTAATTTCCATCCGGCACTCAAATTCACTTGGCCCATCTCCAACATCTCCCAGCCGTTTCTAGATCTAACCGTCTCCATCACAGGAAATAGCCTATTGACCGACATCTACCACAAACCTACTGATTCCCATAGCTATCTTGACAACACTTCTTCCCACCCTGCTTCCAGTAAAAACTCGATCCCCTACTCCCAATTCCTCTGTCTACGCCGCATCTGCGCTCAGGATGAGGTGTTCCATACCAGGGCATCGGAGAGGTCTTCATTCTTGAGGAAACGGGGGTTCCCCTCTTCCATTATAGATGAGGCTCTCACCAGGGTCTCCTCGATATCACGTCCCTCCGCTTTTGCTCCCCCTCCCCCCTCTCGTAACAAGGACAGAGTCCCCCTGGTCCTCATCTTCCCATCTCCATCCCTTTCTGCATTCCGTAGAGACCGTTTCCTCTGAAACTCCCTGGTCAACTCGTCCCTTCCCATCCAAATCATCCCCATCCCAGGTACTTTCCCCTGCAACCGCAGGAAATGCCACATCTGTTCCTTTACCTCCCTCCTCGACTTCATCCAAGGTCTTTCCAGGTGAGGCAGAGGTTCACTTGCACCTCCTCCAACCTCATCTACTGTATCCGCTGTTCCAGGTGTCAACTTCTCTACATCTGCGAGACCAAGCGCAGGCTCGGCGATCGTTTCGCTGAATACCTCCGCTCAGTCCGTCTTAACCTACCTCATCTCCAGGTGGCGCAGCACTTCAACTCCGCCTCCCATTTCCAGCTGACCTTTCTATCCTGGGCCTCCTCCATTGTCAGAGTGAGGCCCAGTACAAATTGGAAGAGCAGCATCTCATATTTTGCTTGGGTAGCTTACACCCCAGCGGTGTGAACATTGACTTCTCGAACTTCAGATAGCCCTTGCTTTCTCTCTCTCCAGCCCCTTCCCCTTTCCAGTTCTCCCACTAGTCTTACTGTCTCTGACTACATTCTATCTTTGTCCCGCCCCCTCCCCTGACATCAGTTCTGAAGAAGGGTCTCGACCCAAAACGTCACCCATTCCTTCCCTCCAGAGATGCTGCCTGACCCGCTGAGTTATTCCAGCATTTTGTGTCTACTTTTGATTTAAACGAGCATCTGCAGTTCTTTCCTACACAGAAGAAAGTTTCCACAGGTTGGAAATGACAAAGACTAGAGGGCATAGCTTCAAGGTGAGAAGGGAGAAGTTTAAAAGGGATGTGCGGGGCAAGTTTATTTTGTACACACTGGAAGGCACTGTCAGAGATGGTGGGTGGAGGCAGATATGAGAGTGTTGTTTAAGAAGCTTTTAGAGAGGCACAATGATATGCAGGTAATGAATCACGTTCAGGTACAGGAGATCATGTTTAGCACAGACAATGTGAACTGAAGTGTCTGCTCCTGTGCTGCACTGTTCAATGTTCACCAGGCCTTGGGGAGAAGGTACACAAAATTGCTGGAGGAACTCAGCGGGTGCAGCAGCATCTATGGAGCGAAGGAAATAGGCGACGTTTCGGGCCGAAACCCTTCTTCAGACGAGATATCCGCCTGTAAATCCACTAAACCATCTATTTCCTCTCCTATATATTAATGGTGTTCTGGAATTTCATCTCCCTATCCCATGAATTATCGAGCTACCAAGTCCTGCTCAGTGAAAGCAGATGAGAAGTATTCAGTTTCGATCTCACCTCTATGCTGTGGTGCAATACACAGATTGTCATTTTGTCTAATGCTCCCTCGTCTTCCCTCCAATTAACCTCCTGGCCTTTATATTATACTAGACTAAGTGGGACCCGTTGGGTCCCTGCATCACATGGGAGGGCTGGTCATCAACGCAATATTCCACCTCTCCACCAATTCCAATATTGCTCGCCAGTGTGGGGGGAGGGGGGGATTTCTGTTGCGCTAGTATGGGTGTTGTGGGCCGAAGGTACTGGTTTACCAAGTTGGCTGCAGCCACCCGACAACCAAAATTCATTTTATGAACACAAACTTTTTAAAAAGGCGAGGCAAACAATTGGGCAGCAGCCACTTTACAGCCGCATCGAGGGGACTCACCGTGGAGTTGACGTGCGTTCAGTGTTATTCACAGCTCAAAGAGCCATGACCCTCTCGCTTCCTGGGTCTGGCAGAGACTGAGCGAGGGACTATACTTCCGGGTTTTATAGTCCCTCCCCCCTGCTGCCAGCGGGGGCAGCAGAGAGAATGGGGATTTTTTAAACAACATTAATATCTCTCTGATTTTTCATCAATGGGAAAAATCCCCCGGTCCCAGAAGGCGGAGGGGGGCTCTGAGAGAGGTGGCCAAGAATGACGGCCGTAGGTGGCGGCGTTCTCTCAGAAATCGCAGCACAGTGGGCCAAAAGCGGTCAAGATCAGACTTTTAGTAATATATACTAGACTTAGTGGGCCCATGTTCACACGGGAGGGCTGGTCCCCCAACGCAATATTCCACCTCTCCACCAATTCCAATATTGGTGGCCAGTGGGGGGGCTTTCTGGAGTGCTGGTATGGGTTCTTGAGGTGGCAGCTCAGTCCCTCAAGCCTGATCTGCTGGCAGCTCACTCACGGCTGGTGGGCTGGCAGTTGACTCATGACTATTCCTTGAAATTCCATTTCAAGCAGTGTGCAAGGCCATCAAATTCAAATCCATGTTCCGACCATTTCAAGCAGGGTGCAAGGCCACCGAATTCAAGTGCAGTTTCATACCACTTCAAGCCGGATCCAAGGCCACCAAATTCCAGTGCAGTTTCATACCACTTTCAGCAGGGTGCAAGTCCACCAAATTCAGTGCAGTTTCATACCACTTCAAGCAGGGTGCAAGGCCGCCAAATTCAAGTGTTCAAATGTAATTAGAAACGGGAATAGTGCCGGAGGATTGGCGTACTGCGCATGTTGTTCCATTGTTTAAAAAGGGGTCTAAGAGTAAACCTAGCAATTATAGACCTGTTAGTTTGATGTCAGTGGTGGGCAAATTAATGGAAAGAATACTTAGAGATAATATATATAAGCATCTGGATAAACAGGGTCTGATTAGGAACAGTCAACATGGATTTGTGCCTGGAAGGTCATGTTTAACTAATCTTCTTGAATTTTTTGAAGATGTTACTCGGGAAATTGATGAGGGTAAAGCAGTGGATGTTATGTGTATGGACTTCAGTAAGGCCTTTGACAAGGTTCCTCATGGAAGGTTGGTTTACAAAGGTTCAATGGTTGGGTATTAATGGTGGAGTAGCAAGATGGATTCAACAGTGGCTGAATGGGAGATGCCAGAGAGTAATGGTGGATGGTTGTTTGTCAAGTTGGAGGCCAGTGACGAGTGGGGTGCCACAGGGATCTGTGTTGGGTCCACTGTTGTTTGTCATGTACATCAATGATCTGGACGATGGTGTGGTAAATTGGATTAGTAAGTATGCAGATGATACTAAGATAGGTGGGGTTGCGGGTAATGAAGTAGAGTTTCAAAGTCTACAGAGAGATTTATGCCAGTTGGAAGAGGGGGCTGAAAGATGGCAGATGGAGTTTAATGCTGATAAGTGTGAGGTGCTACATCTTGGCAGGACAAATCAAAATAGGACGTAAAAAAAAAAAATTGGATAGTTATGTGGATGGGAAAGGAATGGAGGGTTATGGTCTGAGCGCAGGTATATGGGACTAGGGGAGATTATGTGTTCGGCACGGACTAGAAGAGTCGAGATGGCCTGTTTCCGTGCTGTAATTGTTATATGGTTGTAAGTGCAGTTTCATTCCATTTCAAGCAGGGTCCAAGGCCACCAAATTCAAATGCAGCTTCATACCATTTCATGCAGGGTGAAACCACCATAAAACCACACAAAGCACCAAACTCACAGTTCAGTAGACATTCAGTGTGTTCAGTTGATTCACAGCTCAGACAGAGTCATGACCTCTCCCTCCCCCATCATGCAGAGACTGAGCCACACCCACACTTCCGGGTTTCATAACCCCTCCCCCCGGAAAAGGTGTGGCTTTCAGGGCGTGATTGACAGGAGAGTCTCAACATTTTTTAAACACTAATAACACTTTTATTTTTCATTGATGGGAAGAATTCTCTGCACCTGCTCAGCGGAGGGGGGACTGATTAAGATGGCCATAAATCACAGCCGTAAGTGGTAGTGTTTTATCTAAAATCAATATACAGTGCAAACAGGAAGTAAGTGCATTTGCAGTAGTGCCTTTTAACTTCAAGCCAAATCACCCAAGCCGCCATTTACAGTAAGTAGTGCCTTTCAACTTCATGCCACCATTTGCAGTTAGTAATGCCTTTCAACTTCAAGCCAAAGCACCCAAGCCACCATTTGCAGTAAGTAGTGCCATTCAAGCCAAAGCACCCAAGCCACCATTTGCAGTAAGTAGTGCCTTTCAACTTTAAACAAAAGCTCCCAAGCCACCATTTGCAGTAAATAGTGCAATTCAATTTCAAGCCAAAGCACCCAAGCCACCATTTGCAGTAAGTAGTGCCTTTCAACCTCAAGCAAAAGCACCAAAGCCACCATTTGCAGTAAGTAGTGCCTTTCAACTTCAAGCAAAGCACCCAAGATACCATTTGCAGTAAGTAGTGCCTTTCAACTGCAAGCCAAAGCACCTAAGTCACCATTTGCAGTAAGTAGTGCCTTTCAACTTCATGCCACCATTTCCAGTAAGTAGTGCCTTTCAATTTCAAGCCAAAGCACCCAAGCCACCATGTGCAGTAATTAGTGCCTTTCAACTTCAAGCCAAAGCACCCAAGTCACCATTTGCAGTAAGTAGTGCCTTTCAACTGCATGCCACCATTTGCAGTAAGAAGTGCCTTTCAACTTCAAGCCAAAGCACCCAAACAACCATTTGCAGGCTGTGCCTTTTTACTTCAAACAACCCATATTTTCATGTTCAAACCACATTAAGGGTACTCACAGTTGTGTAGACATTTGTTCAGTGTTATTCAGAGCTCATAGAGACGTGACCCTTGGCTTCATCCACCTTGCAGAGACTTTGAGGCACACCACTTCCTGGTTTTATAGTCCCTCCCCCTCCCTCCAGCAGGTGCAGCAGAGAGAATGGTAATTTTTTTTAAACTTCAAGCCAAATCACCCAAGCCATCATTTGCAGTAAGTAGTTCCTTTCAACTTCAAGCCAAAGCACCCAAGCCACCATTTGCAGTAAGTAGTGCTTTTCAACTTCAAGCCAAAGCACCCAGGCCACCATTTGCAGCAAGTAGTGCCTTTCAACTTCAAGCCATAACACCCAACCCACCATTTGCAGTAAGCAGTGCCTTTCAACTTCAAGCCAAAGCTCCCAAGCCACCATTTGCTGTAAGTATTGTCTTTCAACTTCAAGCCAAAGCACCCAAGCAACCATTTGCAGGCTGTGCCTTTTTACTTCAAACAAACCATATTTTAATTTTCAAACCACATTAAGGATACTCACAGTTGTGTAGACATTTGTTCAGTGTTATTCAGAGCTCATAGAGACGTGACCCTTGGCTTCATCCACCTTGCAGACTGTGAGGTACACCACTTCCTGGTTTAATAGTCCCTCCCCCTCCCTCCAGCAGGTGCAGCAGAGAGAATGGAGATTTTTTTAAACTTCAAGCCAAAGCTCCCAAGCCATCATTTGCAGTAAGTAGTGCCTTTCAACTTTAAACAAAAGCTCCCAAGCCACCATTTGCAGTAAATAGTGCTATCCAACTTCAAGCCAAAGCACCCGCCACCATTTGCAATAAGTGCCTTTCAACTTCAAGACAAATCACCCGCCATCATTTGCAGTAAGTAGTGCCTTTCAACTTCAAGCCAAAGCACCCAAGCCATCATTTGCAGTAAGTAGTGCCTTTCAACTTCACGCCACCATTTGCAGTAAGTAGTGCCTTTCAACTTCAAGCCAAAGCACCCAAACAACCATTTGCAGGCTGTGCCTTATTACTTCAAACAAACCATATTTTCATTTTCAAACCACATTAAGGGTACTCACAGTTGTGTAGACATTTGTTCAGTGTTATTCAGAGCTCATAGAGACGTGACCCTTGGCTTCATCCACCTTGCAGAGACTGTGACGCACACCACTTCCTGGTTTTATAGTCCCTCCCCCTCCCTCCAGCAAGGGCAGCAAAAAGAATGGTGATTTAAAAAAAAACATTAATATCTCTCTGATTTGTCATCAATGGGAAAAATCATCCGCACCTGTAAGGCCAAGGGGGGCTCTGAGCGAGGTGGCCAAAAATGACGGCCATAGGTGGCGGCGTTCTGTCGGAAATCGCAGCACAGTGGGCCAAAAGCGGTCAAGATCAGAGATTTAGTAATATAGATAGACAATGCTTTGACATTTTTCCTTAACCTAACCGCCAATGATATTTCAAACGACTCTTTGCCCCTGTGTTGCCACAGGTCTAATTAGTTTAGTTTAGAGCGGAAACAGACCCTACAGCCCACCGAGTCCATGCCGACCAGCAATCCCCGTACACTAGCAATATCCTTCACTCTAGGGTCAATTTACAATTTTACTGAAGCCAATTAACCTACAAACCCGTACGTCTTTGGAATGTGGGAGGAAACCTGGGCTTCAGGTGAAATTCCACGCGATCACAGGGAGAACATAGAAACATAGAAAATAGGTGCAGGAGGATGCCATTCGGCCCTTGGAGCCGGCACCGCCATTCATTGTTCGGCTGGCAACCGGAAGGTAGCCGGTTCGAATCCCGCTTGGAGTGCATACTGTCGATGTGTCCTTGGGCAAGACACTTCACCCACCTTTGCCTGTGTGTGAATGTGTGTGAATGTGTGTGAGTGATTGGTGGTGGTCGGAGGGGCCGTAGGCGCAGATTGGCAGCCACGCTTCCGTCAGTCTGCCCCAGGGCAGCTGTGGCTACAGAAGTAGCTTACCACCACCGAGTGTGACTGAGGAGTGAATGAATAATGCGATGTAAAGCGCCTTGAGTATTAGAAAGGCGCTATATAAATCCCATCCATTATTATTATTATTGTGATCATGACTGATCGTCCCCTATCAATAACCCATGCCTGCCTTCTCCCAATATCCCTTGACCCCACTAGCCCCAAGAGCTCTATCTAACTCTCCCTTAAATCCATCCAGTGACTTGGCCTCCACTGTGGCAGGGAATTCCATAAATTCACAACTCTCTGTGTGAAAACGTTTTTTCTCACCTCAGTCTCAAATGACCTCCCCTTTATTCTAAGACTGTGGCCCCTGATTCTGGACTCGCCCAACATTGGGAACAGAACGTACAAACTTCATACCGACAACACCCGTAGTCACGTTCCTGGCGCTGAGGCGGCAACTCTACCGCTGCGCCACCTTAGCGCCATGCTTGAGAGTTCCGGGAGCAAGTTAGCAGTTTTAGTAATGAGGGAAGAAGCTAATCAGCATATTGTAGAAATGGTTACAATGACGATTTGGCGATATGTAGAGTACTGCCCTGCCGACTACAAATTCAGAAGATTCAGAAGATGACAGGAGACAAACGGCAACATGGGGTATCCGGGTGTGAGCGTGTCACAATGTTGCCGTCTCACTCACCTGGATTAGTGCTTTGAGAGAGTCCGTGTCTGTGTCCAGCCCCATCTCCTGCCTCGCTGCCTCTGCTTCCTTCGCTTCTTTGTCATTCTGACAGGAAGAAATACCAATTAATGATGAAAGAGCAGCCTGCCGTATAACACCACCATCACACCGTTCGAGAGATAGGCACACAACGTAAAGCTACTTGGGAAGGAGTGGAGCAGTGGGCAGAAGGACAGGAACACAGCTTTCCTCAGCAATGGTATGGCTCAGACTCATCCCAACCTCCAGTCACACAGCATTGAGACAGACCCTTTGGCCCAACCGTTACCTGCCGACCAAGATACCCTATCAAAGGTAATTCCACTTGCCTGCATTAGGCCCATATCCCTCTATCCATGCTCCTGTCCAAGTGACTTTTAAATGTTGTTATATTACCTGTCTCGAATATTTCCTTTAGATTTTAGATACAGTGTGGAAACAGGCCATTTGGCCCACCGCGTCCATGCCGACCAGCGGTCACCCAACACATTAGCACTATCCTACAAACTAGGGGCAATTTACAGAGGCCAATTAACCTACAAAACTGTACGTCTTTGGAGTGTGGGAGGAAAATAGAGCACCCACAGAAAATCCACGTGGTCACAGGGAGAATGTACAAACTCCATACAGACAGCACCTGTAGTCGGGATCGAACCCGGGTCTCTGGCGCTGTAGGGCTGCAACTCTACCACTGTGTTGCCCCTGTTCCTCTGGCAGCACCCTCAATTTTATAACATCCCATTGAGAAAGTGGCAGGCCACTGCACCGATCCACGGCAGCGCTCTCTCCCCACCGGCCCCTGCCTGAAGCCGTCCCCCTACCCCAGCTACAGAACACTCCCGCTGACCCCCATCTGAAACCGTCCCCGTCCCCAGCTGCAGGACAAGCCCAAGAAAACTCCATTCGGCCCACAATGTCTGTACTAGCCACCCGGAAACCAGTCCCTTCGACCCACAACATCCACACTAGCCCTTAAGAAAGCCCCCCCCCCCTCTCCCCCACCCCACTGGCCCCTGGCTGAAGCCCTCCCTCCACTGGCTCCTGCATGAAGCCGTCCCCCTCCCTCGGCTGCAGGACGCTTCCCCCCTCACCGGTCCCCGACAGACCCCACCTTAAGCCATCCCTCTCCCCCGGCTGCAGGTTGTTGGACCCCCCCCCCCCTCCGACAACACCAGCCTGAAGCTGTCCCCTACACCGGCTGTAGGACATTCCCCCCACCCGGCCCCTGACAGCCCCTGCCTAAAGCCGTCCGCTCCCTGGCTGCAGTACACCTCCCCCCAACAGCCCCCTCCTGAAGACGTGCCCCCCCCCCCCCCCCAGCTGTAGGACGGACCCCCAACAGCCCCCCCCTGAAGCCACGCCCCTCCCCGGCTGCAGGACGCTCGCTCTCCTACCCCGGCTGCAGGAAGCCCCCCCCACAGCCCCGCCTGAAGCCGCCCCCTCCCCCGGCTGCAGGACGATTGCACCCGCCCCCCCACCACGGCAGCCCCGCCTCAAGCCGTCCCCCTTCCCAAGCTGCAGGACGCTCACCCCCCCTGCAGGAATTGCAATACAATAGAACTGAACAACAGCAATTTGTTGAGGAGAATGAGCCTCTGCTGAATGCTGAGCAGAGAGCAATGTATGACCAAGTGCGCAACTGCTTGAAAAGGAAGCTTTCTTCAATGTTTCTCATTGATTCACCAGGAGGAACGGGAAAAACATTTATCACCTATTTGATCCTCTCCAAAGTTAGACGTCAAGGTGATGTGGCTATTGCTGTAGCATCCTCTGGGATAGCAGCTAAATTAATGCCAGTTGGAAGAACTGCACATTCTCGATTCAAGATACCCATCCAAGTGACCGAGGATACATTCTGTAACTCTAACACGGCACGTTTGATGAGGCAAGCGAAGCTCATTGTTTGGGATCAATGCCCAATGATTAGGAGGGAGCTTTGAAATGGTGGACAGAACTCTTCAAGATGTATACACCAACACTAAGTCTTTTGGTGGCATTCTTACCATTTGTTGTGGCGATTTTCGACAACTTCCTGTAGTGAAAAGGGGAAATGATGCTAATGTTGAAAATTCCTGCATCAAGAAATCCTACTTGTGGAGACTTTTCACCAAGTTTCATTTGCAGACGAATATGCGATTGAGAGAGGCAGAAGGCGAGTATTCTTAAATTTTGTTGAAAGTTGGAGAAGACGAGATTTTAAAGAATGAAGACGATGAAATTGAAATGGTAGCCAAATAACCTCCAAACCTGTATATCTTTTGAGTGTAGGAGGAAACCGAAGCACCCAGAGAAAAGGCACTCGTGCAGAAATAGTTTTAAATACATAATTATATAACAATTAATAAATAGGCTCCCAGCTTTGACAGGAAGCTCCAGCCCAGCGTTGCCCCCTCTCAGCCTGTTGGGGCATTGTAGGGGTTTCAGAAGTCAAGGATTGCAGGCTTCAGTAGATGCCTCCTGAGGCCGGTGGGACCTTTCCAAATCAAGTCAGGGAAATGTGGACATACATTTAACGTCAAATTTAACTTCAATCGGCTAGATGTATTTTTGAACAACACGTAAAATTACAACAAAAGTTATGTGCGCTGAAATCCTGCAATCTTTCTTTAGACTTTATAGATACAGCCCTTCGGCCCACTGAGTCTGCCCCGATCAATGATCATCTGTACACTTCCACTATCCTACACACCAGGGATAATTTACAATTTTTATGGAAGCCAAATAACCTCCAAAACTGTACGTCTTTAGAGTGTGGCAAGAAACTGGAGCACCCAGAGAAAAGGCACACGGTGGCAGGGAGAACGTACAAACTCTGTACAGACAGCACCCGTAGTCAGGATTGAATCCGGGTCTCTGGCACAACTACTCATAGTTACATCCATGGAATGTTCTGGCTCACAGATGGCTTCTCACAACTACGGCTGACAAGCTGGGAAAAACAAGCAGATGGATGACAAATTGAAACAGTTAGTCTCTTACCCGCCTCTTGCGAGCTTTCTGTTTGTTCACACTCTCCTTGGTGAAGGCCTTGTACTCCGGGAGCTCTTGGGCCTTGACGGCTTTCTCCAGCACGTCTCGTATCCGTGGCTCATCCTCCGCTGTGGAACACAGCACCGACTCCATGATGCGGTCCATGTCCCCGTTGAAGTCCACGTACGCCTGCTTTATATCCACCATCTCCTCTTCAGATCCCTTGTAGATATCCTCAAAGTTCTTAATATCAGCAACCGTCACCTGGGCAACAATGAATTAAGCATCTTTAGTCACTCAGTGATCACACTGAACATGCAGGAAGTTACATGTAGAAAGGAACTACAGATGCTGGTATATACCGAGGATAGATACAAAGTGCTGGAGTAACTCAGCAGGACACGTAGCATATCTGGAGAAAAAAAAATGGTGATGTTACGGGTCGGAACCTTTCTTCAGACTGAATGACTGTCTGACCCGTTGAGTTACAGCAGTACTGTGTCTATCTGCTAAAGCTATGTCTAGTACAGGTATCGAGAGAAATGTTACATCACAGTAGTCAGGAGATTCTGTTATAGGCAGAAAACCTGATAATCCAGGACCCTGTACCTGTGATTCCACGTGGTGCCAGACCGAGATGTTCTGGACTATAGGATGTCACTCCTGTTAATACCCTCACATATTTCTATACTGCGCCTCAGGGTTGGCTGCAGGAGGCGCCCCTGGGGGAACAAAGGTGGATAGGCGAGGAGTGGATGTTGGTTGCTGGCCAAGGAAGGCGATGGCTGGAGTCCCACAGCAGCCTGGGGCTTGCCTGAATTGGGCAAGGCTCATAACTGGAGCATGGACTGGACTTGGAAATTAATGCCAAAACACGGCACCTCTTGCATGTGGGCTCAGTGGACTACCTATGTACAATCTCCAAACAGGGGATGGTACTGTTATTATGAATTTAATTTCACTGTGTATTTGCACTTGTCACACGTGATAACAAATCATCATTGATTATTTTTTTAACTACCATAGCAGCATGGTAAATGTTCTGTTGTGTTTAGAGGGAGCGGTAAATGGAATCTGTGCATTGTTGCAAGCACAGTGCCCTCCATAATGTTTGGGACAAAGACCCATCATTTATTTATTGGCCTCTGTACTCCATAATTTCCACCGGGTGGTGCCATCAGCGATGGCAGTCTCGCCAACGGTCTACCTGTCCTTTTGTTTTTTAAATTATTTTTAGTGTGTTTTAAAAGTTTGTGTTAATGGTCTCTGGTTTGTTTTATGTGGGATGGGGGGGGGGGGGGGGGGGGAGGGGATCGGGGGAAACTTTTTTTTCCAATCTCTTACCTTGCCGGAGATGCGATTGTTTTCCAGATCGTATCTCCGATCGCTCTGCGGCCTAATATCAGAGAGCTGGAGGCCTTGCTCGAGACTGACTTTGAGCCCCACAGCGGGGCTGTGGACTTACCATCGGAGCCTGCGAACCCTGGCCTGGGATCAACACCCCAAACGCGGATTTCACCGTCGAGCTCGCAGTCTCAGGTAGAGGCCGATGTTGGGATGCGCCAAAGTCGCAGAAGGTTCGACCAGCCCCGACCCGGGGTCGAGCTGACATGCAAAATTATGCTTAACTAATCTTCTGGAATTTTGAGGATTTAACTAGGACAAAGGACAATGGAGAGCCAGTGGGTGTACTGTACGTAGACTTTCAGAAAGTATTTGATAAGGTCCCACATAGACTATTGGGCAAAATTAGAGCACATGGTAGGGTACTGACATGGATAGAGTGTTGGTTGGCATACAGGAAACAAAGAGTAGGGATAAACAGGTCCCTTTCAGAATGGCAGGCAGTGACTAGAGTGATACTGCAAGGCTCGGTGCTGGGACAGCAACTATTTACAATACACATTAATGATTTGGATGAGGGGATTAAAAGTAACAATAGCAAATTTGCAGATGACACAAAGCTGGATGGCAGTGTGAACTGTGAGGAGGATGCTATGAGAATGCAGGGTGACTTGGACAGGTTGGGTGAGTGGGCAGATGCATGGCAGATGCAGTTTAATGGGATAAATGTGAGGTTATCCACTTTGGTGGCAAAAACAGGAAGCCAGATTATTATCTGAATTGTGTCAAGTTGGGAAAAGGGGAAGTACAACAAGATCTGGGGGAACTTGTTCATCAGTTAATGCAAGTAAGCATGCAGGTACAGCATGCAGTGAAGAAAGCGAATGGCATGT
Organism: Amblyraja radiata; assembly: GCF_010909765.2. Classification (NCBI taxonomy): domain Eukaryota; kingdom Metazoa; phylum Chordata; class Chondrichthyes; order Rajiformes; family Rajidae; genus Amblyraja; species Amblyraja radiata. The sequence goes on along the minus strand of NC_045992.1, from coordinate 21,829,226 downwards.
TGGCCTTCATAACAAAGGAGCTGAGTATAGGAGCAAAGAGATCATTCTGCAGTTGTACAGGGCCCTAGTGAGACCACACCTCGAATATTGTGTGAAGTTTTGGTCTCCAAATTTGAGGAAGGACATTCTTGCTCTTGATGGAGTGCAGCGTAGGTTCACAAGGTTAATCCTGGGATGACAGGACTGTCATATGTTGATAGAATGGAGCGGCTGGGCTTGTACGCTCTGGAGTTTAGAAGGATGAGACGAAATCTTATTGAAACATATAAGATTATTAAGGGTTTGGACACGCTATAGGCAGAAAACATGTTCCCGATGTTGGGGGATTCCAGAACCAGTTTAATAATAGTGGGCAATTTAGAACTGAGATGAAGAAAAACTTTTTCACAGAGGGTTGTGAATCTGTGGAATTCTATGCCTCAGAAGGCAGTGGAGGCTAATTCTCTGGATGCTTTCAAGAGAGAGCTAGATAGAGCTCTTAAAGATAGAGGAGTCAGGGGATATGGCGAAAGGGCAGGATCAGGGTACTGATTGGGGATGACCAACTATGATCATATTGAATGGCGGTGCTGGCTCGAGGGGCCGAATGGCCTCCTCCTGTACTGTCTATAGGAGCTTGATCGCCATGACACGTAGGGCCCGACCGCCAGCTGTTGGAGCCAAGATTGTCACGTCAATGGAAGGCTTGAGGCCCCCGACCACGGGAGAACAAAGAAGGGAAGAGATTGAATATTTTCTTTCCACCTTCCATCAGTGTGGAATGTGGAGGAGTCACTGTGATGGGCATGTTAATATGTATTTTCAAGTTCAAGTGAGTTTATTGTCATGTGTCCCTGTATAGAAACATAGAAAATAGGTGCAGGAGTAGGCCATTCGGCCCTTCGAGCCTGCACCGCCATTCAATATGATCATGGCTGATCATCCAACTCAGTATCCTGTACCTGCCTTCTCTCCATACCCCCTGATCCCTTTAGCCACAAGGGCCACATCTAACTCCCTCTTAAATATAGCCAATGAACTGGCCTCAACTACCTTCTGTGGCAGAGACAATGTATAGGACAATGATATTCTTGCTTTGCTTCAGCACACAGAACATAGTAGGCATTTACTACAAAACAGATAAGTGTGTCCATATACCATGATATAAATATATACACACATGAATAAATAAACTGATAAAGTGCAAATAACAGAAAATGGGTTATTAATAATCAGAGTTTTGTCCAAGCCCGGTTTAATAGCCTGATGGCTGTGGGGAAGTAGCTATTCCTGAATCTGGTTGTTGCAGTCTTCAGGCTCCTGTACCTTCTACCTGAAGGTAGCAGGGAGATGAGTGTGTGGCCAGGATGGTGTGGGTCTTTGATGATACTGTCAGCCTTTTTGAGGCAGCGACTGCGATAAATCCCCTCGATGGAAGGAAGGTCAGAGCCGATGATGGACTGGGCAGTGTTTACTACTTTTTGTAGTCTTTTCCTCTCCAGGGCGCTCAAATTGCCAAACCAAGCCACGATGCAACCAGTCAGCATGCTCTCTACTGTGCACCTGTAGAACTTAGAGAGAGTCTTCCTTGACAAACCGACTCTCCGTAATCTTCTCAGGAAGTAGAGGCGCTGATGAGCTTTCTTGATAATTGCATTAGTGTTCTCGGACACTACCTTCTGTGGCAGAGACACAGTAGATCTTTCCTGGTCCGAGAACACTAACGCAATTATCAAAAAAGCTCATCAGCGCCTCTACTTCCTGAGAAGATTACGGAGAGTCGGTTTGTCAAGGAAGACTCTCTCTAACTTCTTCAGGTGTACAGTAGAGAGCATGCTGACCGGTTGCATCGTGGCTTGGTTCGGCAATTTGAGCGCCCTGGAGAGGAAAAGACTACAAAAAGTAGTAAACACTGCCCAAGTAAAACCTGACAATGTGCACTTTAACCACACTTGATCTTTTTTCTATTACAAATCTCAAATTGTGGAGTACAAAGGCAAATAAATAAATGATGGGTCATTATGGAAGGCACTGTACCTGTCTTCAAAATAAACTCCCCACCCACCCGCCCGCTCGACCTCTCCTGCTCATCCTCTCTATCCTTGCCCTCCCCACCCTCAATACCCCCACGCTCTCCTCACCCACCCCTGCTCAAGCTCTCCACCCCTCCTGCTTCCCATCCCTGCCCTACCTCCTTCACACCCCTCTTGCTGACCCTTTGCAATCTAGCCCTTCCTCCCCCCCGCCCCCGTCTTTTCCATCCCACGCTCTGCCTACACCCACTCGCTATCCTCACGCCCCCCTAACTCACCCTACCTACCCTGGTTCCAGCATCATACACAGATTACACTTCCGACTGACAAATGAGTCAGGTACCAAATCATCAGACTTTCTCATCAACCACGTGCCAGACTACTGGAGTTTTCTTGTACGATTCTCTCCATCAGGCATTCTTGTAAACTTGAGATGAAATCAGATAATGCCTAGAAGCACTAAGCAGGTGAGCCAGCACGTGTGGAGAGTCAGTGTTTCAGTTCAATGGCCTTCCTGACAACAAGGAAGGTCCTGGCCTCAAAGGCTGATGAGGATTCTGCCACGTGCCGACGGATCGCTGAACATTTCAGGCATTCTTTGCAATCATTTCAGACTCCCAGCATCTGGTTTTAGCTTTTAGATTTTTGTGGACAGGAATATTGACAAAAGCTATAAATTCTAGGGGTAGCAATGTTACAAAATTTTGAGATTTTAAAAATCAAGTCTGCAATTTATCCCATCAGATAAAGCACAAAAAGAAGTTTAATTTGACACCTAATTCACTTTCATATCTTCAGTATTAAAAAAGTTATGGCCATTTTCATACTCGGAAATTAGCATCTTGTTCCCTATTGATTTTCCATTGACTTAACACAAAAGCTGTGATCGAGGACAGTCTAAAGCCCATAACTTTATTAAAGATTAAGAGAACTGAAATAAATTTTCAGTTATTATAGATTGAAGCATTCTGAAACAAATATTAAACAATCTTACTTGGATGACCTGAAATTAAAGCATAAAATTAGTTAGTTACCCAATTGTAGCTAATTCCAAAATTCAATTACTAGATCTAAACATCTATCCATTTCTTAAGGAAAGATTAACATTTTTTAATAGCCTAAGTGTCCAAAGAACATTCACACACGAATTCACAATAAAACATGATTTTTAAATCTCCTTGACATTAATTTATAGGCCAAATGGAAGGGATTTAGTGTTCAATTGCTGTAAATTAATGGCCATTTAAATCAGCTTGCCAGTGGGATTATGTGGAACGCGCTGGTTTAGAACGCTGCCATTGCGGTGAATTTGTACCCCATATCGGCATGAAAGATACTGCGGGATTGAATGGGCCCCCAAGTCAGCTACTCGCAACATAACATTTTGTATAAAGGGATCTTAAGAAGCCCTTTTTAATGTAAAAATAAACAACCTACCTTGCCTTGTCCCCTACATGAGATCCGTCCCGTTGTCGGGGTTCGCGGCTTTAGAGGATGATTTTTAATCTACTATAACAATTAAATAACCCAATTTAGTTTAAAAATACCTGCAGCGAACGAATTTCGCAGCGATTTTTCGTCAGCAACTAAGTAGGCTGAGCAACATCGATTTCAACACCCTAGAGAAAATCGCGTTTTAAACCCGCCCCCCTCTTAAAGGCGCCAAGGTCGCGCACACGGGAAGCGGCAGAACTGCAGCGCCGTTGAAGGTAAGTTTTGCAACATACCTACTAGGGGGAGAATTAGACAATTCGATCGATCAATTCTACTCTGCTATTTAATCATGGCTGATCTATCTTTCCCTCTCAACTCCATTCTCCTGCCTTCCCCCCATAACCCCCGACACCCGTACTAATCAAGAATCTGTCAATCTGCGCCGTACAAATATAAACCGCTCCCTCACACCCGGAGGCCACCGTCTTACTTGAATCCTCTCCGTCTCCCCTGCCCGATCGTAGAAACTGGCGGTGGGGGCCATTATCGTTGCGCGGGGCACGCGATGAGAAGGTGGCCCTGGCGGCCATTACTCCCTGCGAAAACCTGCAATTCCTCCATTGATCGCAGGGACACGGGGAATCGTGAAGCGAGAGCTACCGAGGCTCTCCACGCCGCCCGAGGTCCAGAGAGCTTCCGAGGTTCACTGCCCTTTCGCAGTCGGCCCCAACAGAGCCGCCCTCTCCCTCGCTCTCCCCCATCCTCCTCCCCCCTTCACCTCCACCCCCCCACACCAACCTCATCTCCCGCCCCTTCCCCCCTCTCTCCACCCACTCCCTCCCTACCCCTCCCCACTCTTTCCCCCCCTCTCCACCCTACCCCTACCCTCTGTCCTCCCCGCTCTCCTCCCCCACCCCTCCCTTCCCACCAATCTCTCCCCCTCACCCCTTCTCCCATCCAAACCCTCCCCATCCTCTCCACCCCCTCTCCCCCACTTCCCCCCTCTCCTCCCCCTTCTTTCCCACCTCTCTCTCTCCTCCACTCTCCACTCCTCACCCACCCTCCCCCCTCCCTCTCCTCCAACCCCCTCCCCCTAGTCTCTGCCCCTCTCTGTCTCTGCCCCTCCCCCCCTCTAGATGCGCCTGCGAGTTGGGGGCTATGCGTCAGTGGATAGGGCGGTTATGGGGTAAAAGGTGCAAATTAATAATATTAATATAATATCAAGGGGGGTAATTAGCGTGTGTGTGGGGGTGGTTAGTTTGTGTGTGCGACGCCGCATGCCGCCCCCTAATCCACCCCCCGCAACCGCGCGTTGGGGGCACAGACCCAACGGGTCTGCACTTGGTCTAGTATCCCTGTAACACTATCCTATGCGTATTCCTGCGCAAATGTCTTTTAAATGTGTTTGAAATTGCCTTAACCATTTCCTCTGGCAGCTCATATCCGTTTCACCTTGTGTGAAAATGGTGCCCCTCAGATTCCTTTTAAATCTTTGCTCTCTCATCTTAAATCTATGCCCTCTAGTTCTTAATTTCCCTACCTTTGGAAAAAGACTGCGCATTCATCCCATCTCTTCTCATTATGATTTTATACACCTCCATAACATAGAGACGTGATGTATGATCTCCTATACTCTAAGGAATGAAAGGAGCAAGAGTAGGCCATTCTGCCCATCGAGCCAGAAGCAAAGAATAGGAGTAAACGGGTCCTTTTCAGAATGGCAGGCAGAGACTAGTGGGGTACCGCAAGGCTCGGTGCTGGGACCCCAGCTATTTACAATATATATTAATGATTTGGACGAGGGAATTGAATGCAACATCTCCAAGTTTGCGGATGACACGAAGCTGGGAGGCAGTGTTAGCTGTGAGGAGGATGCTAGGAGGCTGCAAGGTGACTTGAATAGGTTGGGTGAGTGGGCAAATGCATGGCAGATGCAGTATAATATGTGGATAAATGTGTCATGGCACACCAGTCATTGAAAGTAGGCATGCAGGTGCAGCAGGCAGTGAAGAAAGCTAATGGTATGTTAGCATTCATAGCAAAAGGATTTGAGTATAGGAGCAGGGAGGTTCTACTGCAGTTGTACAGGGTCTTGGTGAGGCCACACCTGGAGTATTGCGTACAGTTTTGGTCTCCTAATCTGAGGAAAGACATTCTTGCCATAGAGGGAGTACAGAGAAGGTTCACCAGACTGATTCCTGGGATGTCAGGAATTTCATATGAAGAAAGACTGGATAGACTCGGCTTGTACTCGCTAGAATTTAGAAGATTGAGGGGGGGCTCTTATAGAAACTTACAAAATTCTTAAGGGGTTGGACAGGCTAGATGCAGGAAGATTGTTCCCGATGTTGGTGAAGTCCAGAACATAGTTTAAAGATATCTTTTAGGACCGAGATGAGAAAAACATTTTTCACACAGAGAGTAATCTCTGGAATTCTCTGCCATAGAAGTAGTTGAGGCCAGTTCATTGGCTATATTTAAGAGGGAGTTGGATGTGGCCCTTGTGGCTAAGGGGATCACGGAGAGTATGGAGAGAAGACAGGTACGGGATACTGAGTTGGATGATCAGCCATGATCATATTGAGGCTCGAAGGGCCGAATGGCCTACTCCTGCACCTATTTTCTATGTTTCTATCTGATTATGGCTGATCATCCACAATCAGTACCCTGTTCCTGCCTTCTCCCCAAATCCCCTGGCTCCAGTGTCTTTGTCCCAGCACCGAGCCGTGCGGTACCCTACTAGTCACTGCGGTCCCAGCATCGAACCTTGCGGTACCCTACTAGTCACTGCGGTCCTAGCATCGAACCTTGCGGTACCCCACTAGTCATTGCGGTGCCAGCACCGAGCCTTGCGGTACCCCACTAGTCACTGTGGTCCCAGCACCGAGCCGTGCGGTACCCCATGAGTCACTGCCTGGCCAACCTCTTCCAATACCGTCCTTAATTTAGTTTAGAGATACAGCGCGGAAACAGGCCTTTGGCCCACGCCGACCAGCGATCCCCGCACACTAACACTATCCTACACACACTAGGGACAATTTTTACATTTACCAAGCCAATTAACCTTCAAACCTGTACATCTTCGGAATGTGGGAAGAAACCGAAGATCTCGGAGAAAACCCACGCAGGTCATGGGGAGAAATTATAAACTCAGTACAGACAGCACCTGAAGTCAGGATCGAATCCGAGTCTCTGGCATTCACTACAAGGCAGCAATTCTACCGCTGCGCCACCGTGCCGCCCTTCTTCTAGCCCTTTTTTCAGCACCCTATCCAGCTAAATAATAATAAGGGGCAAGCTATTTAGAACGGAGACGAGGAAACACTTTTTCTCACAGAGAGTTGTGAGTGTGGAATTCTGTGCCTTGTGTGGTGGAGGCCAGTTATCTGGATACTTTCAAGATAAAGCTAGATAGGGTTCTTAAAGATAGCGGAGTCAGGGAATATGGGGAGAAGGCAGGAACAGGATACTGATTGGGGTGATCAGCCATGATCAAATTGAACGGAGGGCCGAATGGCCTATTCCTTCACGTATTGTCTATAAATAGAATCTTTCCCAAAGCAGGGTGACTAAAACTGAACTCAATACTCCAAGTGCACCTTACAAATACAATATAACACTTCAACTAAATGCAGGTGCAGGTTTTTACAGAAGCCAGACACAAAATGGTGGTGTAAATAAGGTAGGTAATTTAGCAGGTAAGGCAGCATCTCTGGAGAAAAGGAATAGGTGACGTTTCAGGTCGGAATCCTTCTTCAGACTGAAAAGAAGGCCAGAACAAATCAGGCCCGCCAATAGATGAGCACAGGAAGGGTGGAGTCCATAATGGCCCACTGCTGGACGGGGAAATGCAGGGCGGAGGAAAACTTCTTCAAAGTGGGCCTACTTGACGAGATTTCACAGTGGAGCAGCCACCCTCTCTCACTTCAGCCCCTGTAATTTTTTACTGCTCTCTGGCTCTACGGCTATGTTTTAACCCAGACCCGCACATCTTCCCCAGCCAATCCGCTGAGTTACCACAGCATTGTGTGTGTATCCCAACTCCAAAATCTTCTAACTAAAAAAACCTTCTTCACACTCAACACACCTGTGATGCCACTTTCAGGAAACCATGATGCAGGAAGTTATGCAGCTTTATAGGACTTATACGTCCTATACAAGTCATGATGCATCTAGAGTTCTGGTCACCACAATACAGGAGGAATGTGGAGGCTTTGGAAACGGTGCAGAGAAGGCTTACCAGAGGGTGGTGGGGCCTGGAACACATTGCCAGGGTAGTGGTGGAGGCAGACTCGATTGTGGTGTTTAAGAAGCTGTGATTTCTGCTATGTTCTTCACTCTCTACCATACCACCTGTTTTAGTGTCATCTGTAAACTTACTAACTATTCCTTGCACATCCAAATTATTAATAGAGGTGATAGAAAACAATCCATCTAGCACCAACCCCTGAGGCACACCACCAGTCAGAGGTGCAGAAAAGATTCAACAGGCTGCTGCCTATATTAGAGAGTATCAATTAGAAGGAGAGGTTGGATAATCTTGGATCATTTTCCCTGGAGCATCAGTGCTGATGGAATACAAAATAGAAAACTATGAGAGTTATAAATAGTGTAGGTAGTTAGTTTTGTTTTCAGGATAGAAATGTCTAACATTAAAGAATTTGAAGGTGGGAGGGGGAAAGTTTAAAGATGGGAGGTGACCATAATTGCCCATACTATTCCACGTGTGACCTAACAGGAGTTTTATACAGCTGCAATATGACTTCCTGACTTATGCCCAGTACCTGGGGCAAAGAAGTATGCCATACATCTTCGCCACTTTAAGGGAGCTATGGACTTGGACCCCAAGATCTCTAGATATCAATGCTCCAGAGGGCGTCGCAATTTACCACATACTCTTATATTTGACCTCCCATTCGCACTTGCTCAGATTAAACTCCATCTACCAATTCTCCACTCATATCTCCAGCTGATCTCTTTGACAATAGACAATAGGTGCAGGAGTAGGCCATTCAGCCCTTCGAGCCAGCACCGCCATTCAATGTGATCATGGCTGATCATCCCCAATCAGTACCCCGTTCCTGCCTTCTCCCCATATCCCCTGACTCCGCTATTTTGAAGAGCCCTATCTAGCTCTCTCTTGAAAGCATCCAGAGAACCTGCCTCCACTGCCCTCTGAGGCTGAGAATCCTACAGACTCCACCATTCTCTGTGCGAAAAAGTGTTTCCTCGTCTCCGTTCTAAATGGTTTACTCCTTATTCTTAAACTGTGGCCCCTGGTTCTGGACTCCCCCAACATCGGGAACATGTTTCCTGCTTCTAGCATGACCAAACCCGTAACAATCTTATATGTTTCAATGAGATACCCTCTCATCCTTATAAACTCCAGAGTGTATAGGTCCAGCTGCTCCTTTCTCTCAGCATATGACAGTCCCGCCATCCCGGGAATTAACCTTGTGAACCTACGCTGCACTCCCTCAATAGTAAGAATGTCCTTCCTCAAATTAGGGGACCAAAACTGCACACAATACTACAGGTGTGGTCTCACTAGGGCTCTGTACAACTGCAGAAGGACCTCTTTGCTCCTATATTCGGTTCCTCTTGTTATAAAGGCCAACATGCCATTCGCCTTCTTCACTGCCTGCATGCTTACTTTCATAGACTGATGTACAAGGACCCCCAGATCCCGTTGTACTTCCTCTTTTCCCAACTTGACGCCATTTAGATAACCATATAACAATTACAGCACGGAAACAGGCCATCTCGGCCCTACAAGTCCGTGCCGAACAACTTTTTTCCCTTAGTCCCACCTGCCTGCACTCATACCATAACCCTCCATTCCCTTCTCATCCATGTGCCTATCCAATTTATTTTTAAATGATACCAACGAACCTGCCTCCACCACTTCCACTGGAAGCTCATTCCACACCGCTACCACTCTCTGAGTAAAGAAGTTCCCCCTCATGTTACCCCTAAACTTCTGTCCCTTAATTCTGAAGTCATGTCCTCTTGTTTGAATCTTCCCTTTTCTCAAAGGGAAAAGCTGATCCACATCAACTCTGTCTATCCCTCTCATCATTTTAAAGACCTCTATCATGTCCCCCCTTAACCTTCTGCGCTCCAGAGAATAAAGACCTAACTTATTCAACCTTTCTCTGTAACTTAGTTGTTGAAACCCAGGCAACATTCCAGTAAATCTCCTCTGTACTCTCTCTATTTTGTTGACATCCTTCCTATAATTGGGCGACCAAAATTGTACACCATATTCCAGATTTGGTCTCACCAATGCCTTGTACAATTTTAACATTACATCCCAGCTTCTATACTCAAAAGTAGTAATCTGCCTTCCTGTTTTTGCTACCAAAGTGGATAACCTCACATTTATTTGCATTAAACTTTATCTGCCATGCATCTCCCACTCCCCCAACCTGTCCAAGTCACCCTGCATTCTCCTCACAGTTCACACTGCCACCCAACTTTGTGTCATCTGCAAATTTACTAATGTTACTTTGCATCCCTTCATCCAAATCATTGATGTATATTGTAAATAGCTGCTGTCCCAGCACTGAGCCTTGCGGTACCCCACTAGTCACTGCCTGCTATTCTGAAAGGGACCCGTTAATCCCTACTCTTTGTTTCCTGTCTGCTACCACTTCTCTATCCATGTCAGCACTCTACCCCCAATACCATGTGCCCTAATTTTGCCCACTAATCTCCTATGTGGGACCTTATCAAATGCCTCCTTTATTATCCACAACTCCTCCAATTTTCAAGTAATTTGCAAATATATATCTATATCTCAAACAAAAGGAGTCCCAGCACAGATCTCTGTGGAACACCACTGGTCACAGAGGTCCAGCCAGAGTAACACCCTTCCACCACTACCGTGTGTTTTCTGTGGCCGGCAATTTTGAGAACAATCTACTATGTCACCATGGATCCCAAGCATCTTAATCTTCTGAATCAGCCTACCATGGGAGACCTAGTCAAATGAGCTACCAAACTCATAGTAACAACAACCACTGCCTTACCTTCAATCATCTTTGTCACCTCCTCAAAAAAACTCAACCCGCCCCACACAGAGCCATGCTGATCAGTGATCACCTATAACTAAAACTCTGATCTTGTTATCTTCCGGTTTGCGCGGTCATTCTATTTGCGCAAAAACGGAACGCGGTAGCGCTAGGATTTTTCGCCAGTTTACTCACTGTTCTCCTGTACTACGATTGCACCAAGGTTCGTTCCGATTGGTAGTTTAATGTAATAGTTAGCGAGGTTTAAAAATTGTGCGTGCGCAGATCAATCTACTCTCCTGCCAGTCAGTCAGCGTGATGGTCAGCTCCTTCCTGCGCTATCGCGTCTTTACTGGAGCTGAGAGAGGCTCTGCATGGCTGGCGGAAGTCTCTAACCACACACAATTTTCGGAAGGACCGGTAGCGACCCAAACCGGCCCGGCGTGGAGTTGGAGCCAAACGGAAAGCGGAGATTCTAATCGCGGCGGAGGATAACGTCCAGCGCCCACTGTGAGTCCTCCAGCCCCTTCCCCTCTAGTCCCCCTCGCTGGCTCCTGCCCCCTCCCCCGTGATACTCCTCCCAAAATCCCCGTCTTTTCTCCGAGCTCTCTCCCCACAACCCACTCCCCCCCGCCTCCACACCCCCCCGCCCCTCTCCTGCTCCACAACGCTCGCTGCCACCCCCTCCCGCACAACCCCTCCCCGCTCCCCTCCCTGGCTGCACAACACTCGCTTCCCCCCCTCCCGCACAACCCCTCCCCGCTCCCCTCCCCGGCTGCACAACACTCGCTGCCCCCCCTCCCGCACAATCCCCCTGCTCCCCCAATGTTTATTCACATATTCTGTTGTGCTGCAGCAAATAAGAATTTCATTGTCCCGTCCGGGACATATGACAATAAAACACTCTTGACTCTTGATCTTCATCATGGCTTCCGTCATCTCCTCTTTTGCCTCTCTCAATAACCTGGGATAGATCCCATCAGGCCCCGAGGACTCCTCCGTCTTATTGTTCTTCAATAGAGCTAACACCACCTCCTCCTTGATCTTAACAAGCCTGATCTCAATGTCCGCCATATTCTTCTCTTTAATGAAAACCGATGAAAAGTACATATTTAGTGCCTCTCAGACTCCCTCTAGCTCAAAGCCTACATATCTTCCTTTATCCTTGGTCTTACCCTTTCACTAGTTTCATTTTCACTCTAGCCTTAAAAGTGTGGATAACATGCCTTTGAATTTACCTTAATCCTATTTGCCAAGGACATTTTATAACCCCTGTAGGAACCCCCCAATTCTCCACGAGTCCTTTCCTGCTATCTTTATATCTCCTAAGCGTTCTATCCAATTTCAGCTCAAAAGATCTTGTACAACAGGCCCTCGTTGATCACTCCTGCTTCACATCAGTTCCTGAGGCTCCTGGTCTCAAGTCTCCCAGGTCCGAGAGTCACCTCTGCCAGTACCTTTTTAAACAGCAGTCTCCAATACTCCTCCCAGTCACGATCCTGTGTTAAGCCATCTGCTTCTTCGTCCACTATGCCTTGTTCATCATACACTGCGCGCTGCTCCGCATCACTCAGAACTGTGTACACTTTACCCAGCGTCTGCGGGAAACACAAGCAATAATTAACGCAAATGATAACCAGACTCAAAGAGAGAACAGAAGATACGGTCTGAGCTTAACCTAGGGGAGATTTACATTTCAGCTCAGGAATTGAGAAGAATCGATCACTGTTAAAACTTTGTTCTCAGATACCTCAGAGAGGTGGATTATTCCAAGCTTCCATTCCTCATTTAGATGTGAATTTTGTGTGATGTTGGGGAGAACCAATTCCATAACTTGAAATTTTAGTTTAGTTTAGAGATACAGCGCAGAAACAGGCTCTTCGGCCCACCGAGTCCACCAGTGATCCCCGTACACTAATACTATCGTACACTAGAAGCAATTTACAATCTTTGTCAATGCCAATTAACATATAAACCTGAAGGTACACAAAAATGCTGGAGAAACTCAGCGGGTGCAGCAGCATCTATGGAGCGAAGGAAATAGGCGACGTTTCGGGCCGAAACCCTTCTCCAGAAGAAGTCTGAAGAAGGGTTTCGGCCCGAAACGTCGCCTATTTCCTTCGCTCCATAGATGCTGCTGCACCCGCTGAGTTTCTCCAGCATTTTTGTGTACCTTCGATCTTCCAGCATCTGCAGTTCCTTCTTGAACAACCTATAAACCTGTACGTCTTTGGAGTGTGGGAGGAAACCAGAGCAACTGGGGAAAACCCACGCGGTCAGACAGAACATTCAAAGCCTGTACAGGCAGCACCCGTAGTCAGGATCGAACCCGAGTCTCTGGCGCTGTAAGGCAGCAGCTCTACCGCTGCGGCGCCGTGCCGCCCAAACCTGGGACTGCGGCGTGACTTCAGCACAGGATCGTGCATTGCTTGGGATGTTACTCTGGGGAGATCTCGCTTCCAGCTTTGTGTTGGGAGATGCGTACGTCAAAATTCTTCAGTCTGTGTGATGTGATACTGGCAGGTGTGTGTGGGTACGGAAGCATACCAATCTCCCGATCAAAACCAGGGTGAGTGTGTGCAAATTAGGATTTCAATCATTGGTTTTGTTTTGGTTCTACAATAGCACGTATTGTATTCTAAGCAAATTTTATTGTTAAATGTCCCAAAATGGAAGAATTAAATTCAGATACAACAGATATGTAAAGTATTCAGTTATATAAAACTATTTTCGTTTATTATGGTGGTTGCAGAGTACTATATTAAAAAACAAACAATAATAGTGCCGAGACAAAAACAATGCCCCCAAGTCTAGGTAGTTCAGATCTTATTTAGAGGTTATAGTGTTTAGAAGCCTAATGATTGGAAATAAGCAGCTCCTGCACCCAGATGTTGCAGTTTTCACGCTCCTGTACCTTCCTCCCCATGGCAGGAGTGAAGTGAGAATGGGGCTAGGATGATGTGGGTCTCTGATGATGCTGGCTGCCTTTGACGCAGCGACTCCTGTACATCGCTTAGAAGGTGGGGCAGTCCTGGATAAATGTGAGGTCATCCACTTTGGTGGCAAGAACAGGAATGCGGATTATTAACTGAATGGTGTCAGATTAGGAAAAGGAGAGGTGCAACAAGACCAAGGGTGTGCTTGTACATCAGTCACTGAAAGTAAACATGCAGCTACAGCAGGCAGTGAAGTAATGACACGTTGGCCTTCATTGCGAGAATATTTTAGTTTAGGAGCAAGAAGTCCCTACTGCAGTTGGTGAGACCGCACCTGGAGTATTGTGTGCCATTTTGGTCTCCTAATTTGGGGAAGGACATTACTGCTATTGAGAGAGTGCAGTGTAGTTCACCAGGTTAATTCCCGGGATGGCAGGACTGACACATGATGAAAGAATGAGTCAACTGGGCTTGTATTCACTAAATTTAGACGGATGAGAGGGGATTTTATAGAAACATATAAAATTCTTAGAGGATTGGTCAGGGTAGATGCAGGAAAAATGTTCCTGATGCTGGGAGAGTCCAGAACCAGGGATCACAGTTTAAGAATAAGCGGTAAGCCATTTAGGATTGAGATGAGGAATTTTTCTTTCACCCAGAGAGTTGTGAATCTATGGAATTCTCTGCCACAAAAGGCAGTGGAGGCCAATTCACTGGATGTTTTCAAGAGAGTTAGATTTAGCTCTTAGGGCTAATGGAATCAAGGTATATAAACAAACTAAAACTAAAAGAAAGCATGTATAACACAACAAAGAGTAGCCAGAGGATTGGGAAACTTTCATAGGACAACAGAAGAAAACAAAACGGGCAATACATGCTGAAAAGATGAAGCACGAGGAGAAGCTGGCCAGGAATATAAAGGAGGACAGTAAAAGCTTCTTTACATATGTTAAAGGAAAAAGAGTAGCAAAGTCAAATGTGGGTCCCTTGAAGGCAGACACAGGTGAAATTATTATGGGAAACAAGGAAATGGCAGAAGAGTTGAACAGGTACATCGGTTCTGTCTTCACTAAGGAAGACACAAATAATCCCCCAGATGTACTGGAGGACAGAGGATCTAGAGGAACTGAAAGAAATTTTCATTAGGCGAGAAATAGTATTGGGTAGGCTAATGGGACTGAAGGATGATAAATCCCCTTGGCTGGATGGTCTGCACCTCAGGATCCTCAGGGAGGTGGCTCTAGAAATAGTGGACGCATTGGTGATCATTTTCCAATGTTCAATAGAGTCAGGATCAGTTCCTGTGGATTGGAGGATAGGTAATGTTACCTATCACACTTTTCAAGAAAGGAGCGAGAGAGAAAACTGGGAATTACAGACCAGTTAGCCTGACTTCGGTGGTGGGAAAGATGCTGGTCAATTATTAAAGAGGTAATAATGGGGCGTTTGGATAGCAGTAAAAGGATTAGTCCACGTCAACATGAATTTATGAAAGGGAAATCATGCTTCACTAATCTTCTGGAATTTTTTTGAGGATGTGACAAGTAAAATGGATGAAGGGGAACCAGTGGATAAAGTGTATTTAGACTTTCAGAAAGCCTTTGATAATGTCCCGCACGGGAGACTGGTGACTAAAATTAGAGCACATGGTATTGGGGGTAGGGTGTTGACATGGATAGAAAATTGGTTGGCAGACAGGAAGCAAATAGTAGGAGTGAACGGGTCCTTTTCAGAATGGCAGGCAGTGGCGAGTGGAGTGCCGCAAGGTTCGGTGTTGGGGCCGCAACTGTTTACCATATATATTAATGATTTGGAAGAAGGAATTAGGAGCAACACTAGCAAGTTTGCGGATGACACAAAGCTGGGTGGCAGAGTGAACTGGGAAGAGGATGTTAGGAGGTTGTAGGGTGACCTGGACAGGTTGAGTGAGTGGGCAGATGCAGCATAATATAGATAAATGGGAGGTTATTCACTTTGGCGGCAAAAACAAGGGGGCAGATTATTATCTCAATGGGGTTAGGTGAGGTAAGGGGGTGCAGCGAGTCCTGGGTGTCCTTGTACACCAGTCACTGAAAGTTGGCGTGCAGGTACAGCAGGCAGTGAAGAAAGCTAATGGAATGTTGGCCTTCATAACAAGAGGATTTCAGTATAGGAGTAAAGAGGTTCTTCTGCAGTTGTATAGGGCTCTGGTAGCATTGTATAGGGCACAGCATTGGTCCTTGATCGAGAACTGAACGCATAACAGTGGCAATCAAGGCCTCTTGTGACTGGTCCCCTTCGGCCCACGGTTCACGCCAACCAGCAATCCCCATACACTAACACTATCCTACAGTCACTAGGGACAACTTTTACATTTAACATGCTAATTAACCTACAAACTTGTACGTCCTTGGAATGTGGGAGGAAACCGAAGATGTCGGAGAAAACCCACGCAGGTCACGGGGAGAATATACACACCACGTACAGACAGCACCTGTAATCAGGATCGAACCTGGGTAAGGCAGCAACTCTACCGCCGCGCCTCTGAAACAAAAATCAACTAGTCACACAAACCGCATCGCTCTGAACCGCAATATTCCATATTCTCTCCAACCAACTATGTTTCTATGTCATCTTGGTAGCAGTAACTGACCTGGAATTTCTGAGTGGCCGCGTCTTTCTCCGCCTCCGTAACTCGGTCAGGGTGAACTTGGAGGGAAACTTTTCGATATCCCCGTCGGATCTCCCCCTCGGAGGCCCTGGACCTCACGCCCAACACCTGATACAAGTCCGATGTACCAAACTCGACCTTACACTGCTCCAGGAGCCCCATGACCAAGCTGGCTTCTTGCACCTGTCACACAGCAGAACTAGCAAGAGAAAAGGATAGGTCAGCCTTTACCACAAGAGGATTAGAACTGCATCCAAATACACACACATCTGATTTCCCAATTCAAGGAATAATATACTTCTTACTGTAGGAGTGCAGCAACTGAATTCTTGGGACGATGGGTTTGTTAACCAAGGAATGATAAACGTATTGGGTCTATACACTTTGAACGTTACAAGAATGAGAGGCAGTTAAGTGTTTAATTGTCATATGCATCGAAATGGAACTATGAAATTCGTACTTGCAGCAGCACAACAGGCATGCTAATACATTATTCAATAGATATTAAAAAAAAAGTAAAACTAGTGTGTACAAAATAAAAACCCAAAGTCCATAATGCAACCGAGACATAGTTTAGTTGTGGTTTGCAGTGTTCAGTCGCCTGCTGGTTGTTGGGAAGAAGTTGTGCTTGAAGCTGGAGGCCACACAGAGATGCTGCAGGCCTGAAGCAGGGACGGAGCTTCCCCTACAACCGAGGCCCCAGAGACCCGGGGGAACGGGCCCGTCAACCAGCACAGAGAAAAGGGGCTTTAGTCAAGAGGGCTGCAGACCCTCGGAATTCCCTACTAATAAGGGCAGGGAGCTCAGTCACTGAGCACGGGCAAGCCAGGATTTGTGTACATTCAGGGACAGAGATTGGAGCAGTACATGGTGCTGGGAGACAGCCGCCGTTAATGGACTCACTCCAGCCCCGAGACCCCGAGGCCAGACCCCCCGCCCTCGCCAGCCGGAGCCTAGAGCCCTCCCCCATGCCCAGTCCACCCTGAGCCCGAGCCCAGACCCAGGAGCCGAGCCCAGCGGGAGCTGAGGCCCAGACAGCCCCCCTCCCCAGCCGCAACCCTCAAGACCCGGTCGGTCATCACCGGCCCGAACCCGCCGTTCTCCCACCTCACGTTTTCCCGCCTGTCCGTACCTCGCCGGCCCCGCGCATGCGCGCTGCTGTACGGGGCGGGGAGCGGCGCCGCTGCCGGTCGCCATGGTGACGGCGATGAGGCCTTGTCTCCCCCGCAGCCTGTGTGTGTGTGTGTGTGTGTGTGTGTGAGGGAGAGAGAGGGAGGGGGGGAGAGAGAGGGAGGGGGGGAGAGAGAGGGAGGGGGGGAGGGGGAGAGAGAAGGGGAGAGGGAGAGAGAGGGAGAGGGAGAGGGAGAGAGAGAGGGGGAGAGAGGGAGAGAGAGAGGGGGAGAGAGGAAGCGGGAGAGAGGGGGAGAGGGAGAGGGTAAGGTAGGGAGGGGGAGGGGGAGAGAGAGAGAGAGAGAGAGCACACCTCAGGTAAAGAGTCCCCTTGGGCTAAAAATTAACGATTCCGGCTTTTAAGAAAGGCGACAAAACAACTCCTTTACATCTTCTCAGTCGCTATAGAGAGACTGAGTGCTTTACAAAGCTCCAAACTTTCCTTTATTATTCTCACGTTTACCGAGGTAGTCATACAGTCATACAGCGTCGAAACAGGCCCTTCGGCCCTACTTGCCCATACCGCCCAACATGTCCCAGCTACACTAGTCCCACTTGCCTGCGCTTGGTCCATATTCCTCCAGACCTGTTCTATCCATGTACCTGTCTAACTGTTTCTTAAATGTTGGGATAGTCCCTGCCTCAATTACCTCCTCTGGCAGCTCGTTCCATACGCTCACCACCCTTTGTGTGAAAAAACTACCCCTCAGATTATTAAATCTTTTCCCCTTCACCTTAAACCTATGTTCTCTGGTCCTCGATTCACCTACTCTGGGCAAGAGGCTCTGCATCTACTCTATCTATTCCTCATGATCTTATACACCTCAATAAGATCACCCCTCGTCCTCCTGCGCTCCAAGGAATAGAGTCCCAGCCTACTCAACCTCACCCTATAGCTCAGACCCTCTAGACCTGGCAACATCCTTGTAAATCTTCTCTGTACCTTTTTCAGCTTGACATCTCTTCTATAACACAATGCCCAGAACTGAACACGCCACTCTAAATGTAATCTTTTAGCGAGTCGAGACGATACAATCCAAACGAGCGGTGAAAACAACGGAGATCTTACAACAGCTAAACACAAACGCTCTTACCACAACGGTGGTTGAAAAAGAATGAATGGGGCTTGCCCAGAAAACACGCAAAAACAAAACCCCTCCTCACAGTCACTTGACCGAGGTAGCCAACCGCTGGGTTCGACTACCCACGGGCACCAGCAGGTGCCGCTACAGGATCCCCCCCACCAGAACCCGAGGTACGGAACCAAGCGGGGACCAGCATGGAATGACCAGAACGTGTGGCCCGCGAATACGGAGCGGGCGTAACATGGGGGCCCAGCGAAACAAAGCCGGGGGCAGGCAAACGAGCAGAAATAACGGGCGGAGGAAACGGGCGTACTCAGTACGGGCGGGACGGCCAGTGGACGACCTCTATGTCGCGGTGCAGTAACGACCACCGGGCTGTCCACATCCACGTGGGCGGGTTTGAGACGGCCGACGGAGACAAACTCCTCCCGGCCTCCCAAGTCCACCGTGAACGTGGCGACTCCGGCTCGCAGCACCCGGAATGGGCCTTCATAAACCCGCTGCAATGGCGAGCGGTGAGTGTCCCTGCAGATGAAAACATAGGCACACTGTTGTAACACCGCGGGCACATGCACCGCGGACGAACTATGCCTGGAAGTGGGAACAGGGGCCAACGTGTTCACCTGTTCTCGAAGGCCAGCCAACAGCGCCGGGGTTGATGCGACCTGACCGCGGGCGGCAGGCAGAAAATCCCCGGGCACCCGCAGGGCCAAGCTGTACACGAGCTCAGCCGAGCAAGCAGCCAAATCCTCCTTAGGTGCAGTGCGTATACCAAGGAGGGCCCAGGGCAGTTGGTCCACCCAGTCCGGGCCCGTAAGCCGGGCTTTCAGCGCCAACTTAAGGTGCCGATGGAACCTTTCGACCAGCCCATTGGCCTGCGGGTGGTAGGCGGTCGTATGGTGTAACCGGGCACCGTAGAGCTGGGCTGGACCACGATCTTACCCAGGGCGAAAGTAAGGGGCTTGTGGTCCGTGAACGCGGTGAACGCCCGGCCCTCGAGGAAATACCTGAAATGCCTGATGGCCAGGTACAGCGCCAGAAGCTCGCGGTTAAAAGCGCTGTAGTTGCATTCTGGAGCCCACAGCTGACGACTGAAAAAGGCCAACGTCTTCCAGTGGCCGTCAACGAGCTGCTCCAGAACACCACCTACAGCAGCATTCGAGGCGTCTACAGTGAATGCAGTAGGGGCGGAAGCACGCGGGTGCACCAACATGGTAGCGTTGGCCAGGGCTGCCTTGGCACCCTCGAAAGCCTCGTCCGCCTGCTCGGACCACACGAGGTCCCGCAGTTTACCCGCCAGGCATGATGTCAGCAGCTGCTGGTACAAAACGGTGATAAAAATTCACCACGCCGACAAACTCCTGTAGCCCCTTCACGGTGAGCGGCCGGGGGAACTGCCGGATGGCCTCGACCTTCACGGAGAGCGGGGTAGCGCCTTGCGGGGTAACGCTGTACCACAGGAAGGAGATGGAGCGGAGGCCAAACTGTCATTTCGCGGGGTTAATGATGAGGCCGTGTTCGTGGAGGAGCTGAAACAAAGACCACGGTCTTATCCAGGTGGGTGACGTGCTCCGCTTGTGAGGCGTTGGCGACCACAATGTCGTCCAAATAAATGAACATGAAAGGCAGACCCCGCCCGACCTGGTCCATCAGCCTGCGCGGCATCCTTTATCCTGAAAGGCATTCGAAGCCATTCGGAACAGGCCGATCGTGGCGGTTATCGGAACATCGTCGGGGTGTACAGGGATTTGGTTGTAACCCCGGACGAGGTCAACCTTGGAAAAGAAAGCGGCGCCCTTGAGGTGCGCGGAGAAGTTCTGAATATGAGGCCGTGAGCACGGCAGTGAGCACGGCAGTGAGCACGGAGCCCTGCTTACCAGCACGAGTGTCGCGTCCGGTCGGGGGTAAGATGTTGACGATTGCACCAGAGTCCACTAGGAAACGGCGGCCGGAGTGGCGGTTGCGTACGTAGAGGCGGTTATTTGGGCCGACCTTGATCGCCTCTACAGACGATCGGCCGAGGCATTTCCCTGAAACGTGCGGGGTGGGCGGCAGCGTCGAGCCTCCGCGCCAAAGTGGAGGTGATAGTAACACCAACGGTGCCTTCCGCGAGTCCCGGATCACTGCTGTGGTTCTGCGCGTGGTTCGTGGGCGGGGCCTCGTTGCGGTCTCGCTGAGGCGAAGGGCGCGCTGGTGCAGACACGCGATTAATGGCGCCGTCATCTTGATGTTTCATCAGCCAGAGTTCGTTGGCCCGTTCGGCGAGCTGCAGAGGATCGGCGAAATCCGCACCTGCGAGCATGAGGCGGATGTCGTCTGGCATTTGTTCTAGGAATGCCTGCTCGAATAGCAGGAACGGGCAGTGTCCGTCCATTAACGCGAGCATCTTGGCCATGAGGATCGACGACTTGCGATCTCCCAAACCATCCATGTATAGAAGGCGGGTGGCGCGGTCCCGGCGGTTGGGCCCGAAAGTGTGCAGTATGAGGGCCTTGAGGCCATTGTACTTGGTGGTCGCGGGTGGGTTCTGCAGAAAAGGCAGCAGACGGGAGGCTGACTCCTGCGTCAGGACTCCTACCACATGAAAATATTTTGTCTCGTCCGCGACGATGCAGCGCATGTGAAACTGCACTTCCACATGTGCAAACCACACCTGCGGCTGCTTGAGGCTGACGGCACTCTGATGGGCATCGGGAACGGCGACTGGAACTGAATCGTCCTGCATATCAGCGTCCAATATCAATTGGGCACGTCGGGGTCACCAATTTAGCGAGTCGAGACGATAGTTGGTTTCCAAACGAGCTTTATTGTTAAAGCAGTGAAAACAACGGAGATCATACAACAGCAAAACACAAACGCTCTTACCACTACGAAAAAGTGGTCGAAAAAGAATGAATGGGGCTTGCCCAGAAAACGCGCGAAAACAAAACCCCTCCCCACAGTCACATGACTGCGGTAGCCAACCGCAGGGTTCAACTACCCACAGGCACCAGCAGGTGCCGCTACAACCTCATCAACATGATATCCCAACTTCTATACTCAATACTGTGACTGATGAACGGCAATGTGCCAAACGCCTTTTTGACCACCCAATCTACTTGTGCCTCCACCTTTATGTACCCATGCACCTGCACTCCTAGATCCCTCTACAACACTCCCAAGTAGCCCTACCATTCACTTTGTAGGTTCTGCCCATGTTAGACTTCCATTACAGGTGCAGTGAAATTTTTTTTGTTGCGTGCTATCCAGTCAGCGGAAAGATGATTACAATCAAACTGTGTGCAGAAACTGGATAAAGGGAATGACGTTTAGTGCAAGATAAAATCTAGTGAAGTCCAATTAAAGATCTGGAGAGACATTTCGGGTCGAGACCCTTCTTCAGACTCAAGTTCTCAGTAGTGTTCGCACCTGTCTTTACATAAAACACCCTTGTCACCCGTGGTCTCTTCCTTTGTTTGAGGGAACGTTGGCCCTGACTTACTGCCATCACAACGGGCAGCTCCTCTGCCACTGGGTGTTTGAACCAACTGTGCACCCCTCCCACTCCCCGATTACACTGTGGGCATTGTAACATTGCCATGGTCTTGCTTTTGTTTTAATTATGTCATCGCTAATGTATTTTTTCTTGCATGGTCTTGTTTAGTTCAGAGATACAGCGAGGAAACAGACCCTTCGGCCCACCAAGTCGGAGCCAACCAACGATTCCCGTACATTAGCGCTATCCTGCAAACTAGAGACAATTTACAATTTTTACTGTTACCAATTCCGATTAATAAACCTACAAACCTGTACATCTTTGGATTGTGGGAGGAAACCGGAGCACCAATAGAAAACCCACCACAGGTCACAGGGAGCATATACAAACTCCACACAGACAGATCAATCCTGACCTGGGTTCGATCCTGACTACGGGTGCTGACTTACGGAGTTAGTACGTTCTCACCGTGACTGCGTGGGTTTTCCCCGGGTGCTACGGTTTCCTCCCACACTACAAAGATGTACACGTTTTGTTGTCGGGAAATTAATAGAAGGGAGGATTTTTTATTCAGGCTCTGGGCTGTCTGAAGGGTTGATGGGGAGGAGATTTATTGCCACAGATGATGGGGGAGGCCAACTCAAAGGATATTTTTAAGGTGGAGATTGACAGATTAGTACGGGTGTCAGGGGTTGTGGGGAGAAGGCAGGAGAATGGGGTTGAGGGAAAGATAGATCAGCCATGATTGAATGACTTAACGGGCCAAATGGCTTAATTCTACTCGAACTTATGAACATATGAGATGGGATGGGTTGGTGAAGAAAGCTGCTGGGGTTAGGCTCAGGGTGGTGAGGGTGAAGAGAGTGGAGGAGATGGTGGGAGAGAGAAGCAGGGTGCGATGATTGGGAGGGAGAATAACAGGAGCGGAGATGAGGGCTTGTTGAGGGTGAGTGGATAGTAAATGCGATGGGGTGATGTGTGACGTGAGAGGGAGGGAGGGAATGGTGGGGTGAAGGGGAGGATGGGTAGCGTAACCATTGTGGGGGGGTGATTTTTTTTTTGTCTGTAAGTAATCCTGTTAGTCTTTGTCCAAGATGGCTGTCGGAAGGGAGAGTGGACGCTGGCGCGCTTTAGCTGCCGCTGCTCTCTTTTCACATTGTGTTTTTGATTTTTTGTTTTTGGACTGAATTCTGTTTTTAATTTTTATTCCTGTTAATCTCTGTAAGGTGTCCTTGAGATTTCTGAAAGGCGCCCAAAAATAAAATTTATTATTATTATTATTAACCTAAGGAAGATATTTGGTGGAGAGGTCATGGGGAAGGAGAGAGTGGCAGGATTGATTGGGAGCTGAAGGAAGCAGTCTTGTGGAGGGTAGCGAGAGGACATGATGAGGAGGCCGGTCGATGAGGTGGGGGGTGGGTGGGTTTTGGGGAGGGGTGTGAGAAAATTAGCTGTAGACACAAAAAGCTGGAGTAACTCAGCGGGTGAGGCAGCATCTCTGGAGAAAAGGAATAGGTAACGTTTCAGGTCGAGACCCTTCTTCAGAGCTGTTGGGGATGAGAGTGTAGGACGGTTGCAGGGAGGAATGATGTTAAAAGGTTGTGTTGGTTCTTGAGGGTATCAGAGTGGAGGTGTAATGGGTGGGGAGCAAGGGCAGGACATGATTGGGAGCAAGGGAGAAATAATGGATGTTGGGAAGCAGGGATATGGGGATAGAGGTGGAATTGAGGAATAGGGAAGTGCCAGTGGGGAAGTGGAGTGAAAGGTGAGGGTGGAAGTTTGGGAGATAGATGGTAGGCCAGGACTACTCTAGTTGGTGATAGGATGGTTCCGTTGCCTGATAACTGCTGGGAAGAAACTATCCCTGAACCTGGAGGTGTGTGTTTTCAAAATTCTGTACCTCTTGCCTGATGGGAGAGGGAAAAAGAGGGAGTGTGATGTGTAGATGGATTCAATGGAAGGAAGTTGGTGAGAGTACTGCATTTCGTTGTCTACTGCATTTCGTTGTCTCTGTACTGTACACTGCACAATGACAATAAAGTTGAATCTGAATCTGAATCTGAGAGTAGCTGGGAACTTGGCAAACTTCCTAGTTTTGTGTGGTTTATTGGCCATTGCTTTGATATGACAGTCCCGGACAAATTGCTGGTAATATTTATTCCGAAGAACTTGAAGCGTTCAACGATCTATTTCTGCACCGTCAATGCATACCAGGGTTTGCTTCCTGAAGTCGATCAAAATCTCAATTGTCTTTGCGGGAAAGATTGTTATCTTGGTACCAGGTTATGAGGTTCTCAATCTCCTTCCTTAACTCCGTCTTTGATATCCAGATGACTGGAATCTGGATCGCATTGGGTAACTGGATGATGAAGGAATTTACTCACCATTTGAGCATCGAGACAAACACTTGAATCACCCAGGCACAGTCAGCCAGGGACTGCATGCAGGTAGCCAGGATCAGTTTTGAAGGATACCCGATGGTTAGCATGGACACGATGGGCCGAAGGGCCCTTTTTCTGCCTCATGACTTAAAGTAATTATATGCTAAACACACAGTTTTTTAACACAGGCAGTTGATATTCTACTTTCAGGATTATATACGTCAGTAGGGTGGTGCAGAGGTAGAAATTGCTGCCTCACAGCTAGAGACCCAGGTTCGATTCTGACTAGGGTGATGTCTGTATAAAGATTGTACGTTCTCCCAGTGACTGCGTGCATTTTCTTTGGGAGCTCCAGTTTCCTCCCACACTGCAAAGACATACA
Source organism: Amblyraja radiata (assembly GCF_010909765.2). Taxonomy (NCBI): domain Eukaryota; kingdom Metazoa; phylum Chordata; class Chondrichthyes; order Rajiformes; family Rajidae; genus Amblyraja; species Amblyraja radiata. The sequence goes on along the minus strand of NC_045992.1, from coordinate 21,804,688 downwards.
GATTTGCAGCTAATAGGCTTCGGTAAAATTGTAAATTGTCCCTAGTGTGTAAAGCATAGTGGTAGTGTGTGGGGATCGCTGGTCAGTGCAGACTCAGTAGGCCGAAAGGCCTGTTTACATGCTGTATCTCTAAACTAAACTAAAAAAAAACTAAACAAAAAGAACCTGGATCTGTGAAATTCTCTGCTGGGCCATTCAGTGGAAAGTGAACCAAAATGTCACACACGTTACCAAATGGCATCACAGAATGTAACTCATTCAAAAATTATGAACATTCTAGCTTTTTAAAATTCACAGGAATTTGTAAGATAAAACTGAGTTATGCAAAAAATGCTTTTGTCACATTCAACCTCTGACCTTAAACAAAGATTGTCAGCACAACATAAATATTTCACTTGATAAACTGAAAAAATATGAATCATATATACAGTTCAAAACAATATACCTGTAATGCTTTCAGAATTAGAAGAGATGTGTAGATGGTTCATGCATGCAACCAATAATATAGCTACCTCAGTACCACTAACCACGCCTTAGTTATCAAGTATAATAACTCTCTCTATCTCTCTCTCTCCCCCTTGGTTCCAGCACGGTCATTAGAATTAGAATTAGCCCCATAGAATACAAAGAACACACCTTAATAAACGAAAAGAGTGGGGGGGTCTAGCGCTCCCTAACTTTATGTATTATAATTGGGCAGTAAATATTAAAAATATGATTCACCTGCTGGACAATTCTGCCCAGCAGGCGGACTGGATTGTAATGGAAAAAGGGGATTGCTCCCCGAGTAATATAGGAGCGATTATCCTCTCACCAATAAATCTGAATAATAAAAATTATAATAAAAACCCAATTATACATAGCACAATTAGAACATGGAAACAAATAAAACAGAATCTAAAATTAAGAAACCTATCTCTCTCAATACCAATAGCCAATAACCCATCGTTTAAACCATCAATCATAGACAAATCATTTATACATTGGGAAAGAATGGGAATCAAAACGCTCGAAGATCTGTATGAAGTAGGAAAATTACTATCATTTCAACAACTACAACTGAAATATAATTTGAAAAATAACCAATATTTTAAATATCTTCAAATTTGTGATTATTTGAAAAAATACACAAAAGACTATCATAATATGCCTTCCGACTTACTGGATGAAGCAATGAAGACAAAGGCGGAATCAGCTAACTTAATATCGTACTTATATAATATCATTTTAAACATAGAAATACCCACAACAGATGGAATTAGAAGAGACTGGGAACAAGAATTAGCTATAAAAATTTCAAAAGAGAGCTGGGATAAACATTTACTACAGGTGCATAAATGCTCGATCAATGTACGACATACGCTTATCCAATTCAAAACATTACATAGACTATACTATTCAAAAACTAAATTAAATAAAATCTTTCCTAATGTTTCACCAATCTGTGATAAATGTCTGTGTCAAGAAGCTACCATAGCGCACTCTTTTGTTTTTTGTACAAAAATCCAAAAATTCTGGCATGGAATATTTGATATTTTTTCAAAATTAATTAAAATAAAACTGGTACCAAAACCAGAATGGATCATTTTTGGGATATCGGAAGGTATCCCTGAATTAAACGTGTATCAGAAGAATTTACTCAATTACGGGCTAATAATGGGAAAAAAGCTCATACTTAAATTCTGGAAAAATGCGCCCACACCAACAATAAAAATGTGGATATCAAATATGTTTGAAACATTACATCTGGAAGAGATGAGATTCCTCTGAGCAGATAAAGCAAACCAATTCCAAAAGACGTGGTCTACGTTTATGGACCTATTACAAGCATGAGGTGCAATAGTAATTTTAAAAATAAATAAATAAATAAATGGTATCAGGACCTGGCATTGGGAGATAAAACAACAAAAACAGACTTGGTTGGTAGTCTTTCTGCGGAGTTTAATGTTATAATAGAGCGATTGTCCTTACTTTCTTTTTCTTTCTTTTCTAGGGTCTACTTTCTTACTTTACTTCCTTCTCTAACTTCTTTTCTAAGGGGCTTTCTTTTCCCAACACTCTCCTGCACTTCACAACTCTTGCGCACCTTCTTTACTTTCCTTACTTCTATCTTTTTCTTAAAGCTTTAAAAAAAAAAAAAATGAAGCGGTACAAAAAATGTATTAAGATATATGTGTTGTATGTTATTGTAATTTACCGTACTTCTAATAAATAAAAAAAAAAATAAAAAAGAATTAGAATTAGAATTAGAATTAGAATTACCTTTATTGTCATTCAGACCTTATGGTCTGAACGAAATTTTGTGCCTGCAGTCATACATACAATAATACAATAATAAACAACAATAAACACAAATTAACATCCACCACAGTGAGTCCTCCAAGCACCTCCTCACTGTGGTGGAGGCAAAAATCTTAGGGCTGCAGTCTCTTCCCTCCTCTTCTCCCTCTGCGCTGAGGCGATACCCCACCGGGCGATGGTACAAACAGTCACGCGGCTCAACGAACCCCGCAAACGGGCCGGCTCAAACACCGCGGCCCGGGGTGGTCGAAGCTGCAGCCCTCCAGTCCAGCGGACGCAGCCGCTGGCCCGCGGCTGAACCCCGGACTCAGGTCACTGCCACCAGAACGCCGTCCCAGCCACCGGAGCACCGTTCCAGCCCTGAGCCGGATCGCCCTCACGTGAGTGCCGTTCCTCCCTCGAGCTGGGCCGCTCCAACGGGAGTGCCGTACCACACTCGAGCTGGGCCGCTCCGACGGGAGCGCCGTACCACCCTCGAGCTGGGCCGCTCCGACGGGAGTGCCATTCCACCCTCGAGCTGGGCCATTCCGACGGGAGCGCTATTCCACCCTCGAGCTGGGCCGCCACGACGGGAGCGCAATTCCACCCTCGAGCTGGGCCGCTCCGACGGGAGCGCCACAGCCCCTCACGGGAGAGTCTCAGCCCCGCGCCAGGCCGCCCTCACGGGAGCGTCACAGCCCCTCACGGTAGTGCCGTTCCAGCCCCGAGCCGGACCGCCCTCACGGGAGCGAGCCCAGGGCAAGTCCTGACTGGCTCTGCCTCCGGAGTCACGAGGTCGCCAGCTCCGCCATTAGGCCTCAGCGCAGACGGAGGCAGAGAAGGGGGATATACGACAAAAAAGTTGCATTCCCCCGAAGGGAGAGACAGCAAGCCCCGTTTCAACCCCCCACCCCACCCCCCCCACATAAACACAACCTAAAAAACAAAAACTTAACTAGACAAAACGGAAAAAAACAACACAAAAAAGTAAAAACAAACGGACTGCAGGCGAGCCGCTGCTGCATAGACTGTATGCAGTCAGTGCTGGAATGTGTCTAACCTATGTGATCATTAAACATTAAGTAAAGTTACAAGTGTGTCAGACTTAAAATCTTTACATGGTGTCAGAAAGTTAAAACGCTGGCCTCCTGTTTATCGGGTTTTATTTCTTTGAAAGTGTTGCTTTATCGGAGTTTTTTTTCCGTACCCCTTTGCCACCATGGCATCCTCGTGCCGCAAACCCTCGCCACTGGTCTTTGATGCCGACATAGCGGAGCGCTGGGCGACTTTTGAGTTGGATCTCACACACTACATTAATATCGTTCATCGCAACGATCCCGATGCCGTCAAAGCATCTCTTCTGCTAAACCTTGCTGGTCCTGATGCCATGAGGAGAGCACTAACCTTTGCCTACAATCCCGTGGTCCGGGATGAAAATGATCAGGTTCAAGTACCTGCAGAGTCTGCCAACGATCCGGTATGTTTGCTGCGAAAGTTTGCTGAGATTTGTGACTTGCCCTCTAACCGCATTTTAGAGCGAGCTAAGTTTTTTACGCGGAAGCAACAGCCTGACGAACCGGTTGAATGTTTTATTGCTGATCTGCGCTATCTCGCCCAGCGGTGCCGATTTGAAAATATGACTGACCAGCTTACTAGGGACATTCTAGTGACAGGTATGCTGGATCAGAAACTGCGATCGGAGCTATTGAGAAAGCCTGATCTTATTCTGACCGAAGCAATGCACGCATGCAGGTTGGCAGAAGTTGTTGACCCGCTGTTCGGACAGCGGGAGTCTGATAGCCGGTCGATCAATTTAACTGGTCTCAACAGACCGCTTCCCAAAATAGACAACACTAGACCTGCGCCGCGGGCAAGCTACCTCCCCGGCGGACACGTTGTTAAAAAGTGCACCAATTGTAATTATATGCATTTGATGGATAATCAAAAACTGAATCATTTCTCGGCAGCCTGCCGATCCCGTGGGAAATTTCCCCCAGCTTCTAGACAAGTATTAAACAAATTGGTACAAGTCGATAACGATCTTGGTTCCCAGACCTCCCTCGACACTGCCCACGACTCTGAGCCAATTAGTTCTCTTGGAGATGCTAGTGTATTCACGTACCTGCTCGACTCCCTGATCCATCGGTCCTCGTTACTGTCAACAATTATTCTTTCTCAGCTAAGCTCGACACGGGGGCAAAGGTCAATGTTATGTCAACAAGCCTGTTCAAAAAGATTAGACTTAATGAGCTGCTGACTGCAGACCGTTCGACTTTACATGCTTATGGGGGCGAGGTGCTGAAACCAGTGGGGAAGGTCACTTTTAATTGCGTGCTGAAGAAATCATCGTGGGCTCTCATGTTCTATGTTCTCGACTATGACTGTGTGACTCTGTTGGGCAACCAGGCATGCCAGGACCTAGGACTGGTGTCCTTCGACCACACTGTCAATGAAGTACAGGTGCTGCTGGATCGATAGCTGAGTACCCGGACCTGTTCGACAATGAGCTGGGCAAGCTGCCTCTCGTTTACAAGATCGCCACCGACCCGAAGGTGGTGCCTGTGGTCCGTGCACCACACAGAGTGTCCCTCGCTATGAAGGATAAAGTTGAATCGATGCTGAAGAGCATGGTCGCTACGGGAGTGCTGGAAGCAGTTAGCGAGCCCACCGACTGGGTCTCCACCATGGTTGCCACCCTGAAAAAGGATAAGAACGAGATACGGGTGTGCATTAATCCGAAGGACCTGAACCTCGCGATCAGGCGACCACACTACCCCATGAGAACCGTGGAAGATGTTGCAGCTCAAGTCGGCCAGGCCACGGTCTTCTCTGTCCTTGATGCCAAGAGTTCCTTCTGGCAAATACCACTCGACAAACGTTCCTCCGACCTGACAACGTTTGCCACTCCTTATGGCAGATTCAAGTTCCTACGGATGCCATTTGGTATTAACTCTGCCAGCGAGGTGTTTCAGCGGTCCATGGAACAGCTGTTCGCCGGCATGCCGTGTGCCATCATCGTGGATGACATCCTAGTTTACGGGAAGAATGCCGCCGAACATGACAAGAACCTCCGCCGGGTCCTGGACCGGGCCCGGCAGATCAATTTGAAACTGAACAAAAATAAGTGCAGATTCCGCGTCTCCGAAGTGCCTTACGTTGGGCATATCTTCACTTCTAATGGACTGAAGCCCGACCTGCAAAAGACAAATGCAATCTCCGAGATGTCAGCCCCCACCGACGTCCTCGGTCTGCAACGATTCCTGGGCATGGTCAATTACCTGGGGAAGTTCATACCTAATCTCAGTGAGCTGAGCTCGCCCCTGAGGCAGCTGACTAAAAAAGACACTGCCTGGTCCTGGTTCCCACAACACCAGCAGGCTTTCGAATGGCTGAAGTCTAAGCTGACCAGCACCCCGACTCAAAAATTCTTCGACCTGCGCCGTCCCATTGTTGTTACCTGTGATGCCTCTCGTTTTGGGCTAGGTGCTGCTTGCCTGCAGCTCTACGACGACGGCTCGCTGTTACCGGTCTCGTCTGCCTCACGGACCATGACCCACACGTGGCAAAGCTATGCTCAGATCGAGAAGGAGCTCCTGGCAGTGGTGTTCGCTTGCTCCAAGTTTAAAGATTTCCTCTTCGGCAGCAAATTCACAGTCGAGACCGACCACCAGCTATTAGTGACTATTCTTAACAAACCAATACATATTGCCCCCGCCAGGATGTAGCGCATGATGTTGCAGCTCCAGCGTTTTGATTTCCAAATCGTTTACAAGAGGGGCACTGAGATGCATGTGGCCGACACTCTGTCTCGTGCCCCACTAGCCTCCTGTGACCGCCACCCTTACGAGCAGGAAGACCTGTTGGTACTGAACGTCAACTTTGTCCCGACCAAGCAGCTGCAGTGCCTGACCAAGCACACCGCCGCTGACCCTGCTTTGCAGCAGCTCGCAGCCGTTATCAAGCGCGGGTGGCCCGACAGACGCTAGACTTTGCCGTCGGGTGCCCAGCCGTTCTTCCTAGTCCGCGATGAGCTGGTGATCCAAGATGGTGTTATCGTCAAGGGCCACAAGGTCATGGTGCCGGCCTCTCTATATGATCTTTACTACAACGCAGCCCACAGCGGTCATCCTGGGGTCGATGCCACTATTTCTCATGCCCAAGGACAATTCTACTGGCCTGGTATGGCCAAGTACATCAGGGACCGAGTGTCCTCCTGTTTCTCCTGCAACAACCTCGCCCCACACCAGCAGCGCCAGCCCCTTTTGCAGCAGCCGGCGCCTACCATGCCCTGGACATTGCTGGCTGCCGACATATTCGAATGGCGGGGCAAGCATTTTCTCGTCCTGGTTGACTCGTTCTCCAACTGGTTCGAGGTGGACCTACTTCCTTCCATCACCTCCGAGATGGTCATCAGCAAACTGCACAGGCACTTCGCCACCTTCGGTGCCCCTGTCCGCTTGCAGACCGACAATGGCTGGCAATTTACAAGCGCCGAATTCAAGGCTTTCGCTGCCAGGTGGAACTTCCATCACTACACCAGCAGCCCTGAGTACCCACAAAGTAATGGCCTGGCCGAGCGGGCTGTGTGTAGTGCTAAGGGTCTGCTGGAGCAGTCCCGCCTGTCCAACTGCGATTTCTACCTGGGCTTACTTAACCTACGTAACATCTCCCGGGACCCAACCATGGGTTCCCCTGCCCAGCGTCTGATGTCAAGGATGACAAGACCGCCCATGCCAATCGCCCAACAGGCCCTGCTACCCAAAGTGCAAGAACCTGCCATTGTCCAACAGCGGATTGAACAGAAGCATGAGGTTCAACGACGGTCGCACGACAAGTCCTGCCGCCCGCTGTCGCCTCTACTGCCCGGACAGGTCGTTCGAATGCAAACTACCACCGGCTATTCCCGCCTTGTTACCGTGGTTGGTGTGGCTGACTCTCCCAGATCTTACCTGGTGGACTACAATGGGACTGTCTAACGTCGGAGCCGTCAACACCTGCTGGCTGTGAACGAGCCGAAGCCCGCACCTGCGGGTCCTTATGCTCCTCCGTTGCTGTTCCAGCCTGTCACTGCCGATTGCCCTGCTGTTCCCTGCTTGCCGCAGACCCCTCGCCTGTTGCGTTCTCCTCTTCCGCTGCCGCCGGGTTTTGGCCGGGTTGCTTCCCATCCTAAATGTTCTCCTTCCCCTCCTGCCTCTCCTGCTCCGACTGCGTCTTCTCCAGCTTTAACCTTCTCGCCTGCTTCCGCTACGCCTTCTCTTCTTTCCGATGGGGGGGGGGGGGGGAAGGCGTTGTACGCATTGTTAAGCCGCCTGTTTGCTACGGCGACTTTGCTTAAACTCGCATGTTTTGTGTAATCACACTGCCATGGCTCCAATTCTGTTTTGATTTCTAAGGGGAAGGATGTAGATGGTTCATGCATGCAACCAATAATATAGCTACCTCAGTACCACTAACCATGCCTTAGTTATCAAGTATAATAACTCTCTCTATCTCTCTCTCTCCCCCTTGGTTCCAGCACGGTAATAGACTATGCAGTCAGTGCTGGAATGTGTCTAACCTATGTGATCATTAAACATTAAGTAAAGTTACAAGTGTGTCAGACTTAACTTCTTTACAAGATGTATTCCACAATTTTTCATATTTTTGGTCACACACGTGACTAAGAATGGGCCTACTGCAGAACGCAGTAGAGGCCAATTCACTAGATGTTTTCAAGAGAGAGTTAGATTTATCTCTTGGGGCTAATGGAATCAGGGGATATGGGAAAAAAACAGGAATGGGGTACTGATCAGCCATGATCATATTGAATGGGGGTGCTGGCTCGAAGGGCCGAATGGCCTACTTCTGCACCTATTTTCTATATTTCTAACCTTGTATCAAATCAAAACTTAAATTAACATAAAAACACAATCCAGGTGTTTTTACATACAAGAATCTTTACCATACAAGAATCATCCTTCAGCCAGTTGAATTCACTGCATCATTTGATGGTAGATATGGAGAGCTGTGCTCACTAATACTAGTAAGGCCACACACCAAATGCTTGAGTGGGTATTTTAATGAAACTATGGGGGTTGGAGCAAGATCCAACCATTGCTGATGGTATGAAAATGCCCCACAATGTCTGGTGCAGATGTCTTTCTTTACTCCACCGTTCCTTTATCATTGTTATTTTTTTCATATCTTTCATTAATCGTCTATATTACTAAAAGTCTGATCGACCGCTTTTGGCTCACTATGCTGCGATTTCCGATCGAACGCCGCCACCTACGGCCGTCATTTTTGCCCACCTCGCTCAGAGCCCCCCTCCGCCTTCCGGGACCAGAGGATTTTTCCCATCGATGAAAAATCAGAGCGATATTAATGTTTAAAAAAAATTAGCCATTCTCTCTGCTGCCCCCGCTGGAGGGAGGGGGAGGGACTATATACAGGAAGTGGTGTGCCTCACTCAGTCTCTGCAAGATGGAGGAAGCCAGAGGATCACGTCTCTCTGAACTCTGAATAACACTGAACACATGTCTACTCAACTGTGAGTTCCCTTAATGTGGTTTGAAATTGACAGTATGGTTGGTTTGAAGTAAAAATGCACTGCTAATGGTTGTTTGGGATGAAGTAAAAATGCACTGCTAATGGTTGTTTGGGTTGAAGTAAAAATGCACTGCTAATGCTTGTTTGGGTTGAAGTAAAAATGCACTGCTAATGGTTGTTTGGGTTGAAGTAAAAATGCACTGCTAATGGTTGTGTGGGTTGAAGTAAAAATGCACTGCCAATGGTTGTTTGGGTTGAAGTAAAAATGCACTGCTAACGGTTGTTTGGTTTGAAGTAAAAATGCACTGCTAACGGTTGTTTGGGTTGAAGTAAAAATGCACTGCAAATGGTTGTGGGGGGGGAGGGGTTTGGGTTGAAGTAAAAATGCACTGCAAATGGTTGTTTGGGGGGGTTTTGGGTTGACGTAAAAATGCACTGCAAATGGTTGTTTGGGTGGGGGGGTTTGGGTTGAAGTGAAAATGCACTGCAAAGGGTAGTTTGGGGGGATTTGGGTTGAAGTGAAAAGGCACTGCAAAGGGTTGTTGGGGGGGGGGGGGGTTGGGTTGAAGTAAAAATGCACTGCAAACGGTTGTTTGGGTTGAAGTCAAAATGCACTGCAAATGGTTGTTTGGGTTGAAGTAAAAATGCACTGCAAATGGTTGTTTGGGTTGAAGTAAAAATGCACTACAAATGGTTGTTTGGGTTGAAGTAAAAATGCACCTATCAAATGGTGGAGAGGGGGAATATTGCGTCGGGGGACCAGCCCTCTCGTGTGAACATGGGACCCAACGGGTCCCACTTAGTCTAGTAATATATATAGGGCTTTATTCTTTGGAGCGCAGAAGGTTAAGGGGGGACTTGATAGAGGTCTTTAAAATGATGAGAGGGATAGACAGAGTTGACGTGGATAAGCTTTTCCCACTGAGAGTAGGGAAGATTCAAACAAGGGGACATGACTTGAGAATTAAGGGACAGAAGTTTAGGGGTAACATGAGGGGGAACTTCTTTACTCAGAGAGTGGTGGCTGTGTGGAATGAGCTTCCAGTGAAGGTGGTGGAGGCAGGTTCGTTTTTATCATTTAAAAATAAATTGGATAGTTATATGGACGGGAAAGGAATGGAGGGTTATGGTCTGAGCGCAGGTATATGGGACTAGGGAAGAATACGTGTTCGGCACGGACTAGAAGGGTCGAGATGGCCTGTTTCCGTGCTGTAATTGTTTTTTTTTTTGTTTTTGTTTATTTTATTAGAAGTTAATACAATACAAAACAATACAGTGGCACCTAATTTTAGGTGCCAACTATGTCATACCGTAATCCATTCCATGTACAACCTCTAGTTTTATGTTATGAGTAGGCAAGACAAGAAAAAGAAAACAATAGAAAGGGGAAAGAGTGGAAAAATAGATGGTAGAGAGTAGAAAAATGTGAAGTGTGGATATAAAAAATAAAAATAAAAAAATAAAATAAAAAAGAAAAGGTGGAAAGTAGAAATAGAAGAAAAGGCCCCTTAAAAGAGAATTTTTCAAATCTATATTCGGAGATGTAGATCTATCCACGTCATGAACTGAAATCAGCAATCCTTATGGTACCGCTGCATCACATGATTCCAAAAAGTCGATGAAAGGAGACCAACTCCTTAAGAATTGGTCATATTTATCTATTAGTCGGAGTCTCATTTCTTCAAGGCGTGCTATGTCCATCATATTCCTAATCCACATTTTAACAGTTGGTATGGTTGTATTTTTCCAAAATTTAAGTATCAATTTCTTTCCAATTATTAACCCATAATTAAAAAAAACATTTTGGTCTTTATTTAAATTGGTATCTTCTCCTATTATTCCAAATATAATCCATTCCATTTTGGGTTCTATTCTTGACTTGAAGAGCTTTGTAAATATATCAAATATATCACTCCAAAATTTATTCAACTTTGTACATCCTACAAATGAATGTGTTAAATTAGCGTTTTGAAACAAACATTTATCGCATCTGGGAGAGACGTTTGGATAAAATTTATTCAACCTCGTTTTTGAATAATATAGTCTATGTAATAATTTGAATTGAATTAAATTATGTCTTGTATTAATAGAACAGTTATGTGTATTCATCAAATACTTTTCCCATCTATCCTTCGAGATCTTTATCATTAGCTCATGTTCCCAATCTTCCCTTAGTGCTTCTGTTGAGGGTGATTCTCTATCTAATATATTATTATAAAAGTATGAAATTAATTTTTGTGAATCAGCCTTAATATTCATTGCTTCTTCTAAAGGGTCTAAAAATATAGTTTGAAATCTATGTATATATTTCTTCATAAAGTCACATACCTGTATATATTTAAAATATTGATTATCCTTCAATTTAAATTTTAATTTTAATTGTTGAAATGATAACAGTTTACCCAATTCATACATATCCCCTACTTTCCTAATCCCCAGTCTATCCCATTGTTGATATGTGTTGTCGATGAGAGAAGGTTTGAATGCGGGGTTGTTCAATAGTGGGGTTAGTACTGATAAATTATTTAATTTCAAGGATACTTTTATTTGTTTCCAAATTCTTATTATATTGTGAATAATTGGGTTCTTCTTGTATATTATACTATTCAATTTTATCGGTGAGAGCAGGATCGTTCCTATATCGTGCGGATAGCACTCCTCTTTCTCCATTCTTATCCACTCCAACTGCTGAGTGGAACTATCCAGCCAGTACATTATGTTCTTAATATGCACTGCCCAGTAGTAATACATAAAGTTAGGTAATGATAAACCCCCAACTTCTTTAGATTTGCACAAATGCTTTCGTTGAATTCTATGTGTTCTGTAATCCCATATAAAATTAGTAACAGTGGAATCTAGTTTTTTGAAAAAATATTTTGGAATATATATTGGGATCGCTTGAAACAAATATATTAATTGTGGTAAGAAAGTCATTTTTATAGCGTTGATTCTACCTACAATGAGAGCGGAAGTGTTTTCCAAAATTTAATCATATCATTCAGTTTATTTAATAGTGGTATAAAATTGGCACTAAATAATGATTTGTGTCTTCTTGTAATTTGAATACCCAGATACTTGAATTTTTCTGTTGCAATTTTGAAGGGGAATTTTAGTAAGTGTCTCGAATCCTGTGGTTTTAAAGACATAATTTCGCTTTTATCCCAATTTATTCTATATCCTGAAAAAGAGCCGAATTCCTCAATTAGTGTTAATAAGGTGGGTATACTCGTTTGTGTATTAGTAATATATAAAAGAATATCATCAGCATATAGTGAAATTTTATTCTTTGAATCCTTAGTGTTATATCCGTGAATATTCGGGTGATTTCTAATCCTTTCGGCCAACGGTTCTATCATAAGGGCAAATAGCAATGGTGATAAGGCACACCCTTGCCTATTACCCCTTGATAAGTAAAATTTTGGAGATAGCGTATTGTTAGTTAATATTCTTGCCGTAGGTCTATCGTAAAGTAGTTTAACCCATCTAATAAAATTCTCTCCCATATTGAATTTTTGGAGTACCTTGTATAAATACTGCCATTCTACTTGATCAAATGCCTTCTCTGCATCCAGCGTGATAACTGAAATATCTTCATTGTCCTCATTATGAGAGTACATTATATTGAAAAGCCTTCTCAAATTATTAAATGATTGTCTTTTGGGTATAAATCCCGTTTGATCCGTATTTATTAAATTGTTAATATAAATATTTAGCCTTCTAGCTAGAATCTTTGCTAAAATTTTCTGATCCGTATTTAGTAGTGAAATAGCTCTATAAGAACCCGGTTCATCTAAATCTTTATCTTTTTTTGGTATAAGTGTTATTGTTGCTTCTGCTAGGGTTTCTGGTAGTTTATTTTCGGTATAAGCCTGCGTGTATAAATTGAATAATCTTGGTATAATTGACTCCTGAAAGCTTTTATAAAATTCATTACTAAAACCGTCTGGTCCTGGGGTCTTCCCATTTTTCAGTGAGTTTATTATTTGTTTTATTTCTTCACTAGTAATCCGTGCTCCTAATTGCTCTTGTTCTAAACTATCCAATTTTGGGAGCTTGCAATTATCTAAAAAATTTGTAATTTTACTTACATCTGTATTTATTTTAGATGTATATAAATTGTGATAAAATTGGGCAAACCTCTTGTTAATATCCTTAGGCAGTGTTAAAAACTCACCCTTATCCGATTTAATTTTAGTAATAGTTTTTTCCTTTTCTCGTTGCTTCAGTTGCCTCGCAAGTAGTTTATGTGGCTTATCCCCAAATTCGAAGTGTGCTTGTTTTGTAATTTGGAATAATTTTATTACTCTAGCCGATAGTATTCTATTGACTTTATATTTCAATAAAGTTATCTTATTATGTTTATTTATGGTTGGGTCAGTTGCATTGTCCAGTTCTAGTAGTTTTATTTTCTGTTCTATCCGCTGAAGTTCTCTTTTATTTTCCTTATTTTGAAAACTTTGGTAAGAAATTATGACGCCGCGAATATATGCCTTAAAGGTTTCCCATAATAGCGGTGCAGAAATACCTGGCGTGTCATTTATTTCGAAAAAAAGTTTTATTTGTTCTTTTATATACTCATAACCCTGCGGGTTATTTAATATATGTACATTGAATCTCCAAAAAGGTTTTATACTCGGCATTCCCTCAATTTTAAGTATAAAAGTCAATGGTGAATGATCAGAAATAATACTATTATGATATGATGGTTTATTCGTATACGGGATTAATTTTGTGTCCAATAAAAAATAATCAATTCGCGAATAAGTTTTGTGAACTGATGAATAAAATGAGTATTCCCTACCGCTTGGATTTGCTATTCTCCAAATATCAGCTATGTTATTATTTTTTATATAAGTATTTAAAAATTCACAGGTCTTAGTTTTAACAAGACGCTTCCCTAGCTTTATTGATTTATCTAAGTATGGATCTATAACACAGTTGAAATCTCCCCCCATTATTATATTTTGATAATTATGCTCTGCGATTAAATCTATTATTTTCCTAAAAAATTGTGGGTTATCAAAATTAGGCGCGTAAATATTTATCATAGTTAATGGTGTATTGTAAATATCTCCCGTGACTATAACATATCTTCCCTCTTTATCAGATATAGATTTCTTTAATTTAAAAGGTATACCCTTCCGAATTATAATAGCCGTGCCTCTTGCTTTAGAGGTGAATGAGGAGTAATAGGTTTGACCTATCCAATTTGCCCTTAATCTGATCTGAGTTTGTTGTTTCAGATGTGTCTCTTGTAGGAAAGCAATATCCATATTTAATGATTTTAATTGTGCCAGAATTTTACCCCTCTTAATTGGCTCATTCGCACCTCTGATGTTCCAACTACAGAAGGTGAGACCTCCGATATTTATTCGACTATTATCTTGCATTGGCTATTATTACCAGACTGTATGATTCATGTGATGCAGCCAAGTACCTCGGAATCCCGAATCCAGAGTTGTCCTTCATAATTTCTACAGTAGTTCTACATCTCCTGACACTTTTAAATATAAATAAGGGAAAAAGAAAAACATAAAATAAAGTGTACATAAAAATTGTTAAGTCACACAACAAATAATTGTGAATAAACAAAAAAAGTGAATGTAATTTATCAAAAAAGCGATAAATTACAAAAAAGCCACCTAAGGTAGCTAGATTTATTTTTAAATTGACCTCCGTCGATGAAATTATGCACTGGGCCTTGTCCCCCTATTAGAATTTGACCCAACGTTAGTCGGTTCCCTCTAATTGTTACCAAAATTATCATATCAGGTCAACAGCTGAACAGCTTAAAATAGAATAAAATAAAAGGGAAGGTAGAAGATTTGGATTAAAATTAAAGTAATTATGGGTTAAAGTACCTCGTCAATAATGACACTTTTCATTTACCTGTATGTTAAGTAATTCATAATTAGTATTTAGTATTTAAAATATATGTCTAACCTCCCCCATCCTTCCTGCTATATAGTTAGTCGTGTTAGTATAGTACATTGCGCCTTTAACGTTAGTTGAGTTTATTGCGCGTAAGTGGTTAGTTAGTTAGTTAATTATATATATAAATAATAGGTCATATATCATATAGTGTGGAACAGATGCCTCATAATGGCCATTTCAAAAGGAGACGGTCTCATAGTTCTCCGTGCTGAGGGGTTTGTTGACGAGCTTGCGACCTTGAGCTTCCATCTGTGCTTTCAACTAACTTACTATCATGCCTTGCTCACCTTCATCAAAACTGTTGATGTAGATGACAAACAGTAATGGGCCCCGCACCAATCCCTGAGGCATGGTACAACTCATGGGTCTCCAGTCCGAAAACCAACATTCCACCACCTCCCTCTGCTTCCTTCCATGAAGCTAATCCATATCCAGTTATCTAGATCACCCTGGGTCCCATGCAGTGTAATCTTCCACAGTAACCTACCAGAGGAATCCTACCCTTGAGAATGTTTTGCAGCCACCAAGACATCATGGACTCTGGCACCAGCGAGGCAACTCACCATCCTGGAGACCTGTTTGCTGCCACAGCTACTCTAACTCATCAATCTCCTGTGACTACAGCCCTATCTGACTTCACCCTTCCCAGCTGCAGCTCAGAGGCAGTGTTGGTAGCACAGACCTGATTGCTGCTGCTACCTTCTCCTACATACTCATTCCCCCTGCCCAACAGTATCAAAAATAGTATAGAAACAGGACTGCAGATGCTGGTTTATACCAAAGATAGACTCAAAGTGCTGGAGTAACTCAGCAGATCAAGCATCTCGAGTAAAAGGATGGTTGACATTTCGGGTTGGGACCCACAGGGCTCTCTACTCCTTCTACCCTTGCCAGTGGTCACTCAGTTACTTGCTGTCTGCAACTTGTGTGTGACCATCTCAATAAGGCTCCTATTTACGAAATTCTCAGCAATCAAGAAGTGTATCCAGCTCCAGTTCTTCCGCTCTTTAATTTAATCAAAGATGGAAGTCAGCTACCAACGTAACTAAAACTGTCCTGACAGCAAAGGTGCTCGCACAGTGCTACTGGGCAGGATGTTCCAGGGTTTAAACCCAGCGACAACAAATGACCAAGGTTACATTTCCACCTCAGAATGATGTGTAACTCTGATGGGAACCTGTCGGTGGTGGCATTCCCAATGCACCAATTTGGTGCTCTAATAAAGTGTATTCATGGTGCGGCTATAATATATTGCAATCTATTTCATACAGCAAGCAGGGAGGCACAGTGGTGCAGCGGTAGAGTTGCTGCATTGCAGTGCCAGAGACTCGGGTTCTATCCCGACTATAAGGACTGTCTGTACCGAGTTGGCATGTTCTTGCTGTGACTTGCGTGGGTTTTCTCTGGGTGCTGCCGTTTCCTCCCACAAGACGTACAGGTTTGTAGGTCAATTGGCCTCTAAATTGTCACCAGGGTGAAGGGTAGAACTAGTGTTGGTCAGCATGGTGGGCAAAAGGGCCTGTTTCCACGCTGTTTCTCTAAATTAAAAGCTCCCTTGACTGTAGTTCATCACCTGTAGACACATAGAACTGCAGATGCTTGAATCTTGTGGCACCATGGTGCAACAGTAGAGTTGCAGTGCTGTCTACAGGGAGTTTGCACGTTCTCCCCATAACCGCGTGGGCTTTCTCCGAAATAGAAATATAGAAACATAGAAAATAGGTGCAGGTGAAAAAGTTACTTTTATAACTACTAAACCAGGTTCGCTTCTTAATAAACAGACACCACACAAACTGTTTGGTAGACCAGTTCAAAACTTTACTTAACATCGGCCGATGGAAGGGAGCGAGAATTCCAGCTAAGTGACCAATATAGACACTCGACTGTCCTCGGTCCCCTTCTCTGAACAACAGAATTACATCGCATTATATAGTGTTTCTTTGTCACCTTAGCACATTCCACAGACATTAATCATGGTCAGAGGTACAGGAAAAGGCATCACATCAAAGGCCCTTTGTTTACATGGTAGAAGATATACTAAAAACATTGGCCATTTGCTTTTAGGTCATTTTATCTTCAAAGAGATCACCCTAGCTCTTTCGCTGTTTCCTCTCTGTCACTTGGTCCTTCATAAACATAGGCCATTTAGTTTATGGCATCTTATCTTTCCACTTCCCTGGATCCTCTCTCGTCACTTGGTCCGTCATAAACATAGGCCATTTGGTTTATGGCATCTTATCTTTCCACTTCCCTGGATCCTCTCTCATCACTTCGCCCCTCCTAAACATTGGTCATTTGGTTTACGGCATCTTACTTCAAAGATGTGACTAGCTGTTTCTCTCTTCCTTTATTGCCTCCTCCCCCATAAACATTGGTCATTTGGTTTATGGCATCTTACTTCAAAGATGTGACCAGCTGTTTCTTTCTCTGTCACTTCCTCACTTGGGAGACAATGTTATGGTACTTATTATCCCACACACTGCAACCTGAGGCAAGCCTAATTTGACACTAAATATAAGCTGTAAGCTAGCCCAGAAACCTATTTTAATTTCTTCTTATTTTTGTAACTTTATTCGGCTTCATCATTCCATCCTTTTATCAAAATTTTGATAACTACAGTCCTTGCCGAGTACATACGAAAGACCATAAGCATCGCATCAGACAAATTACGAGTACAACTAGTAATACAATCAATCCATAGTGGACAATCATTCCCCAAGTCCCTCCAAACATATTAAATGGCCACCAAACTCCACCGGAGCTATAACCATGGAATTCAGCTCCTACCTTCCTTATTTTAGCTACCTCCATTCTGATATGGGCAGCCAAGTTGGTAATGTTGGAGGAAGCATCGGGAATAAAAGTGCAACATTCTCGATCTATTATTGCACATGTCCCTCCCTTTTCTGCCAGGATAAAATCTAAGGCCATTCTATTTTGTAATACTACGGTCCTAATAGCTACCATTTCAGCTGTTACCCCTTCTACCTCCTCCTGGGTTGCATTTAAGGAGATGGCAGTGGCATTAGCAAGTGCTCTAAAGCGGAGGCCATTGTAATTAGTTCCCGTGACACTATTATACTACCAAAGGACGGGAAGAGTATCATAAAAAATTGCTCAGCCTTTGCTAGGCTTCGCTTGGAAATCCCCGTGTGCTGGTGCAACTGGCTCATGCTTCTCATACGTGGGACCACATATGCAACATAACAACACCCTGTCCAGTGATGGGGTCCTTTTAGTCGTTCCCAAGCTGCCTCGTCAGCCGGCGGCATTCCTGGTAACCATGGGTAGGCCCAGGATCCACATACAAAATATGTGCCATTAACTGGTCGGGGTGGGCCGATAATGGTGGCTGCCTGAGTTGACATACAAGTACTGTTTCCCAAGAATACACCTGTGCCTTGGTGGTGGCAAAAACAGGTAGTATTAATTGGCCTGTGCGGATCTTGTACTATCTGTAGTCGGGGTATATCTGCTGCATTTGTCACGTTCAATTTCCAATCTCCTTTGAAGGGAGGGGTGTACCATCCTTCAAAATCATTGTATTTCGGGCCTCCATAGGTGATGTTTATTGTTTCGTTTTTGGTATTTGTTATCCGTATGATTTTTAGGCATGACGATTTTTTAGCAGAGTTACTAAAGCACCTCATCGCTAGTCTCTCGGTAAGGTTTAATGGAATGGGGACCAGGGGAAATCCTTCCTTACTGCTAGTCGGAACACCGGTGCATACCCAACATTCAGTCCCATGTGCCCGTACGGCAAACTCATGGCTCATAGCCAGATAGGTATTAGTCCACGTTACCCTGGCCATGGTTAGGATCGTCAGTAGAGCGAACATCACTCGTGCCATCCTTGTATCCAATCTTTCTGCAGTCGGAGAGATGTATCCAACGTGGATGGTTTTCAACCTTCACTGCTGTTGGTGTTGTCAGCAGCACCTGGTATGGTCCGTTCCAACGGGGGTCGAGTTTCTTGCGGTTCCAATTTCTGATAAGTACGTAGTCCCCTGGTTGGACTATTTCGCACTGGTCAGCATCAGGTAGCGGCCTCTGGGACTCCTTTACCTGTAAATGCAATGCTGACAGAATATGGGTGAGTCGTTGAACATAGGTAATTATTTCATCGTTTAATGCGTGTAAATCTAAGGTTCCTTCATGAATAATGCTTGCTCCCCAGGGGGTTCGTAGAGGTTTACTGTAGATAATATCTGCTGGGGATAGCTTCGTAACACTGTGGGGAGTTACCCTCATTTCAAATAATGCTAAGGGTAAGACTTTAATCCATGTCTGTCCCATTTCTCCCATCAGCTTGGTAATTTTGTTTTTTAATGCCCCATTGGCTCTTTCCACCATCACTGTACACAGTGAAATTGCTGTCGGATATTAAAATGTGCACATATTTCCTTATGAATAGTGGCAATAAAATGGGGACCATTGTCCGAGCTTATGACAGTAGGTAGGCCAAACCTGGGAATAACTTCTCTTAACAACAATGTTACCGTAGTTTCAGCAGTATTATTAGTGGTTGGTAGAGCTTCAATCCACCTGCTAATAAATCTAAAATAACTAAGCAATATTTATAACACTGAGCCCTTGGCATTTCAATAAAATCAATCTGTATGCATTCAAACGGTCGTGATGGCATTGGCGTCACCCCTGAGGGTATTTTAATTGGTTTGCCTGGATTACTTCGTTGGCAAATTTTACATTCAGAGGCCTGCTTCAGTGCCTCTTGCCGGATTTTTGGGTGCCACCACGTCTCTTTTGTCATCCTTATCATTCCCTCCTTACCAGCATGGGTAAGTGAGTGAATATATGTTAGTAAAACAGGTAAAAATGCATCAGATACACAAACTTGCCCAAGCGGGGTGAGCCAAAGACCTGTGGTGGAGTCAATGGCACAGCCCTCTTGTTTCCATAGTTGTTTTTGGTTATCAGAGGCGTCCCTCTGTAATGTACATACCTCCCTCATATCTGGCAGGACCGTTCTATTTGCTAGTATCTGTTTACCAGATGTCACCACGCATTTGGATGTACAGGCTGCTTGCTTGGATACACTATCGGCAAATTCATTACCTTTTGCTATAGGGTCCCCTGCACCAGTGTGTGCAGTACATTTAATAATGGCCAGCTGATCTGGTAGCATCAACGCCGTAAGCAAATTACGCACAAAAAGGGCATTCTTAATGGGTGTTCCTGCCGAGGTCAGGAATCCTCTGTGTTGCCAGAGAGCGCCAAAGTCATGAGCAACGCCGAAGGCGTATCGGGAATATGTATAGATGTTAATTTGTTTGTCCGTTGCTAATATGCAGGCTCGAGTTAGGGCAAATAATTCTGCCTGTTGCGCGGATAACGGAATCTGAAACCTTCCTTCTTCCAAAATCATCTGTGACCCGTTTACTACTGCATAGCCGGAAGCCCGCTGTCCTGTTTCAGGGATAACCATAGAGGAGCCATCGACAAACCATGACGGTATGTTGCCTTCCAATGGGATATCAGACAATCCTTCCCGTGTTTTTGTTAATAAGTCATTGGCCATCTCACAATTGTGGGGCGGCTCTGTGCAAGGCTCAGGTGGCTCCGTCAAAAAGGCAGATGGATTTATTGTAGAACAATGCTGAAAGGTCAAATTTGGATTATTCAACAATGTCAGTTCATAGCGGCCCAGGCGTGCCTGGGTGAGATATTTCGTTTGGCTTGCATTCATTAATGCGGCGACACAATGAGTTGTAAATACGATTACTGATTGATGTAAAGTTATGTTTGCAGCAGCTGAGATAGCGGCATGTATACCAGGCAAAATCTGGGTGCAAGGGGGGTAGCCGCGTGCTACTGCATCCAGGCGAACTGAGAAGTAAGCTACTGGTCGTTTAACATCCCCATGTTGTTGCGTCAGTACGGCTGATACACAGTCTTGAATTATTGTTACATATAGCTGAAATGATCGGTCATACAGTGGTCTTCCAATGGCTGGGGCGGAGGCTAATGCATCTTTTAAGGCTATAAAGGCCTCAGTCTGTTTTTCATCGAGGGAAAAATGTCGTTCGGCATTTGCAGACGCCAGTGGTGATAGATGCTTCGTATAAAGTACAACATTGGGAATCCACTGACGGCAAAAGTTCACTAACCCCAAGAAGGCTCTCATCTGTTTGGGGGTTTCTGGTTTTGGGTATCGAACAATAGGGTCCACTCTTGCTGGAGTAAGTGCTCTTTCAGTGGCACTGATCATAATTCCAAGAAATTTAACCTCCTTCTTGCCCTCTTTAACTTTCCTCTCAGGGATCACATACCCCCAAGCATGTAAGGCTTCTAATAACTTTGCAGTGTCAATAATGTTGCAGGCCTCATCAGAGCTGGCCAGAAGTAAATCATCAACATACGGAATTACAATGGAGCCTTGTGGGAGGGTTAATGTTTTTAACTGGTCTGCTAGTACTTGGGAAAACAGAGTGGGCGAATGTACAAAACCTTGTGGCAGGCGTGTCCATGTATATTGTTGTCCTTCGTATGTAAAGGCGAAAAGGTATTGGCAATCGGGATGCAGTGGGACTGAAAAGAATGCATGTTGTAGGTCAATAACTGTGAAGATTGTCGCCGAGGCGGGAACCTGGCTCAGGATAGTTGCGGGGTTCGGTACGATGGCGTGCATAGGCGTAACGATCTCATTAATTGCACGGAGGTCTTGTACTAGCCTCCACTCTGAGCGTCCAGGCTTGGGTACCGGGAAGATCGGGGTGTTACATGGTGAGTGGCACTGCACCAATATACCCTGGTGTAAAAGAGACTGCACCAGCTGTTGTATTCCTGCCACTGCTCCTGGTTTTAAAGGATATTGGGGAACTGCAGGGAGGCGGACATCCGGCTTAAGCGTCATCATTACAGGTACACAATAAGTCAGTCCTACCTCATGCGGTGATGTCACCCAAATCTGATGTTTGTCCATGTCGTTTGCTGTTGGCTGATGGCGGCTGATAACTCCTTCAATGATCTGGTTCTCTTGCCAATATTCCAACGTTCCCTGAGAAAAATATTGTTCACCCAGTATGTTACTTGCTTGGTTGCATAACTCGTAGGTGAGGTACCCCAGCTCTTTTGCTGAGTAGTCTGCCCTCACTGAGGTGGTTACATGAGGTGCCACTAGAAAAGCATTCTGTTTCCACAACCCTTCCTCCACTTGCACGATCAAGGCAGTGCCAGGTTCGCCTGACACTGTTCCTATCAAGCGGACCCTAGTCGCTTCCCCTATCAGTGAACTAAAATAATCTTCCATTTCCGGATTGCAACCCGTAGGACCATAACATAAGGTCACATGTGGATCGGGTGTATTTCTAAAGACTGGTGCTGACAAAAGATCAATAGCCCACCATTGAGGTGTTGGGAAGTGTGTGTGCATCATCTTCTGGGTCTGGAGGTGAATTCCCTCGTCAGTGCAGATAATTCCCGCTTTTAATCCTATCAATAGGTCTCTGCCTGCGAGGTTGCAGCCAAGAAATGTAACGGAAAAAGGGAGGGTACATTGTTCCTGTCCATAGGTTACAGTCAGAGGCTGAGTTAGTGGGTAACACCGTACTTTCCCGTCCAATCCTGATAATCGTGTTACATGGTCTGACATGGGAACTCCAAGAGATGCCGCAAGCTCCTGATTCAGGGTAGATGAGGTTGCTCCTGTATCAATCAAAAACGGAACTCTGGTGTCCCCCAGCATCATGTTTACTACGGGTTCTTCATCGGGGTTGGCGATTAATGGGAATAGATGCTGGACAGGGAAGTGGGTGGGTCATTGGGAAAACGGGTTGTTGGTAGAGTACGGTGCCTGTCTTCCCCGTACTTCCCCGGAGACACCAGAGGGACATTCCCTTTTCAAATGCCCTCGTCCCCCACACCGAAAACAGCCTCCTCCAGTTCCCCTCTCACCACGTGATCTTCCCTGCCCTGGGTGGTTTTGATTTTGTCTTCCCTGGAATTCTCCCCATCGTGGTCTATCCCATTGTGGTCTGGGTGGAAAACCCCTTCCTCTACCAGGGCGCATCCCGTTCCCAGGTCTCATAGCCAGAGCCTGGTAGGATTCCTCAGCTGCTGGATCCCACATATAATATTCAGTTTTTATTCTGGGTGCACTGGTGGCAGCCGTGATTCCAGCACCATCAGCCCAAAAGGCAGCTACTGCACGTCTCATCTGGATTATGTCGTTGTCTGACCAGTTTAAGTCTGTTTTAATCATTGACTGTACTTTAAGAGGGAGACAACTCATTAACATAGCATTAAAAGCTGGGGACCTATTGCCCGCATTGTATACAGAGTCTCCTGCAAAGGTCCCATAGATACTAGTGAAACGATCCAGATACGACTGGGGGTCTTCCTTTGGCCCGGGCTTACAATCGAGGACCACCGACATGTTAATTGGCTTCTTCAAACATTCAAACAGATGGGTCATCATAAAATCTACACAAACTGACTCGTCTGCATGTGCCTGCACGGCTTTTAGTGCCTGCCAAGTCTGATGTGTCATAACATCCTTCCACTTCTGTCGTTCGGCCGCTGACAAAAGTGACACGGTCATGGACCAAATATCACGGTCTGTAGCCTGATAATATTCCACCGTACTGCGGAGGTATTCTTCGGGGTCTTATGGCGGTCTGGGGCTTTATCCCGTATCATACATTGCTCGTGTGGTCTCCACGGTGCGTATATTTGTATGGTATCGGCCTGATTAGCGTCACCCGCCCTAGGGTTTGGCACCGCTCTCATAGGGAGGTTCTGTGCAGCCCTAGGGTTTGTTTTTACTCGCTCCCCAACGGATACCACCGTGTTAATCGCTTCATCTTGGACACTGTCCATCAGCTCACTCATGTCTTCCTTTAGTATTTCACCGTAGCTTTGTAAGGTCGGAACTTCGGGGTATATAGATATTACTGACGGAGCTGCCAAGGGTAAGGATGCCATTGCTACTGGTAGGACGTAGGGAGGTGGACGTCTCCCAGGATTATCTATCTCCTCATCTTCACTACCAAACAGGGTCGTCATGCCAGACATGAAGTCTCCTCCAGAGGATTTATCAGTACTGGGTTTATTTTTACTAACCATCACCTGTTTATCACCTCCCGGTTTATCACCTCCCACCTGTCTCTTAATTATTTTCTCTTGTTCCTCCGCCCACTGGCATTCTAGTTGCAATACTTTCCATCCTTTCATAGTGCCATCCTTATTTCGTAACTCTATCCCTTGTTTACACGCAGTATCCATTCAACTTCGATCTCTACTCTCCTCATGCTTCTTTTCTGCTTCTGCTTTCCACGTCTTAATTCCCTTCTTCCATTTCTTTCCTGCCTTCCTTTCCCATATCAACATTTCTGCTTTTTTAATTGTCTCGACATTCCATGTGCCCCCTACAAAATAGAGAGAGTACAGAGGAGATTTACAAGAATGTTGCCTGGGTTTCAGCAACTAAGTTACAGAGAAAGTTTGAACAAGTTAGGGCTTTATTCTTTGGAGCGCAGAAGGTTAAGGGGGGACTTGATAGAGGTTTTTAAAATGATGAGAGGGATAGACAGAGTTGACGTGGAAAAGCTTTTCCCACTGAGAGTAGGGAAGATTCAAACAAGGGGACATGACTTGCGAATTAAGGGACTGAAGTTTAGGGGTAACATGAGGGGGAACTTCTTTACTCAGAGAGTGGTAGCTGTGTGGAATGAGCTTCCAGTGAAGGTGGTGGAGGCAGGTTCGTTTTTATCATTTAAAAATAAATTGGATAGTTATATGGATGGGAAAGGAATGGAGGGTTATGGTCTGAGCGCAGGTATATGGGACTAGGGGAGATTATGTGTTCGGCACGGACTAGAGGGGTCGAGATGGCCTGTTTCCGTGCTGTAATTGTTATATGGTTATATGGTTACTGGCCAGGCTTCATCCCCCAACCGTTTAGTCAACTTATAACTTAACATTCTAAACTTCTTATTATACTTAGGATTCAAATAACACATATGTTGGACGGGGGTTCCCCCCTCACTGTTATCCAAAGCATTCCCCATAGATAGATAGAGAAAAAGAGAGAAAGAAAAAGAGAAAACAAACTGCTTAATTCCGAATCGTCCCAAATATATCAACTAGGCCGACTCGCTACCCGAGACCCCAGTTTCTCAATTCGGCTGACCTGTTTTTTTTAACTCTTTAAGATAGGACCCAAGTGTCGCAACGAAGCCGACTCGCTAACCGAGACCCCCGTTTCTCAACCTGGCAGACCTAAAAGAAGCCCCAGATGTCGCAACGAAGCAGACCCGTGAACCGGGACCCCCCGTTTCTCAACCTGGCAGACTCCGTACTCTTTAATATACAACCCCACTTATTTCTCAATCCGACAACCCTTCGGATGTCTCAATAAGCCAGACGCACACCTCAACCCCCGTATCTCAACCCGACAAATCACGGATATCTCAACGAGGCTGATGAGCCCTTAGTAGAGAGAGAGAAAAAGAGAAAACAAAGAGAGATAGACAGAGAGAGAGAAAGAGAAACCACTCACGTCCTTCTTAACAATATACACAAGCCATTCTTAAAAAATACATGCACAATTCTGTCTTAAAAATACATACACAAACCCTGCTTAAGGGAACCTGGATCAACCTCTGATGAAGGATCACAGACGTTCCCGGGAGTTTCTAGGGAGTCGGTCGTACAAGGGGGCCGATAGAGCTCAGTTATCTCCCTTCCAATCCCGGCAACCTCTGCAACCTCTTGCACAGTCAGCCGTTGATGTGGTCCCAGCGAGGCCTGCCAAAAAAAACGCCAATGAAAAAGTTACTTTTATAACTACTAAACCAGGTTCGCTTCTTAATAAACAGACACCACACAAACTGTTTGGTAGACCAGTTCAAAACTTTACTTAACATCGGCCGATGGAAGGGAGCGAGAATTCCAGCTAAGTGACCAATATAGACACTCGACTGTCCTCGGTCCCCTTCTCTGAACAACAGAATTACATCGCATTATATAGTGTTTCTTTGTCACCTTAGCACATTCCACAGACATTAATCATGGTCAGAGGTACAGGAAAAGGCATCACATCAAAGGCCCTTTGTTTACATGGTAGAAGATATACTAAAAACATTGGCCATTTGCTTTTAGGTCATTTTATCTTCAAAGAGATCACCCTAGCTCTTTCGCTGTTTCCTCTCTGTCACTTGGTCCTTCATAAACATAGGCAAGGCAAGGCAAGGCAAGGCAAATTTATTTGTATAGCACCATTCGTGCAAACTGCAATTCAAGGTGCTTTACAGGAAAGAAAAAATAAAATAGTCAATAATTAAAAATTGCAAAATAAGCAATACGACAAATGTATGAATAATAAAACAACGTCAATGAAACAATAAAACGATTTTAAAAAGCACATAAAAGGGTTAAAATTAGACGGTTAAGATTACCTGCATGTCGGGTTATGGAAAAGCTATACTAAACAACAGTGTTTTTAGGCCTGATTTAAATGCGCTTACAGTCTGTGCACACCTCAGGTGTTCAGGGAGCTTGTTCCACAGGTGTGGAGCATAAAAACCGAATGCTGCTTCAGCCTTTTTAGTTCTGACCCTGGGAACACAGAGTAAACCTGTCCCTGAAGACCTGAGGAGTCTAGGCGCCTCATATACAACAAGTAGGTCAGAGATGTATTTTGGACCAAGACCATTCAGTGCCTTGTAGGTCAGTAACAGAATTTTAAAATCTATCCTCTTACACACAGGGAGCCAGTGCAAAGATTTAAGGACAGGTGTAATGTGGTCCATTTTCTTGGTGTTGGTCAAGACTCTGGCAGCGGCATTTTGGATAAGCTGCAGTTGTTTAATTGATTTTTTATTGAGACCTGTAAAGATGCCATTACAATAATCTAACCTACTAAAAATATATGCATGAACAAGTTTTTCAGTGTCATCAAGAATCCCTTGATTCTTGCTATATATTTTTTAGATGGTAATAGGCAGATCTGGTAATGGTCTTTATATGGCTGTTAAAATTCAAATCCGAGTCCATAACTACACCAAGATTTCTGGCTTTGTCTGTGGTTTTCAGTGCAATTGAGTCGAGTTGAGCACTCACCTCTAGCCTTGATTTTTTGGGACCAAAGACAATAATTTCTGTCTTATTTGTATTGAGCTGGAGGAAGTTCTGGTTCATCCACTCATTGATATGTTTGACACACTGGCTCAGTGAGTGTAGGGGACTATGGTCATGTGGTGACACTGCGATATATAGTTGTGTGTCATCGGCATAAGTGTGGTAGGATATGTTAAAATGCTCTATGATCTGAGCTAGGGGGAGCATATAGATGTTGAACAAAATGGGTCCAAGAATGGAGCCCTGAGGAACCCCGCATGTGAGTTTTGTACGTTCTGATTCAAAATTACCAAGGGAAACAAAATAATCCCGATCTTTCAAGTAAGTTTTGAACCAGTCCAGCACAGAACCAGAGAGTCCCACCCACTTCTCCAGTCTGTCAAGCAGTATGTTGTGGTCCACCGTATCAAAAGCAGCACTGAGATCTAGCAGTACCAAAACTGAAGCTTTTGATGCATCACTGTTTAGATGTATGTCGTTTAGGACCTTAGTGAGTGCAGTCTCGGTGCTGTGATGTGGCCGAAATCCCGACTGGAAAACATGAAAAATATTGTTTTGGGTCATAAAGCAGTAAATTTGTTGGTAAACTACCCTTTCAATAATCTTTGCCAAAAATGCTAAATTAGATATGGGCCTGTAGTTGCTCATAGCTGAGGCATCCAAATTAGGCTTCTTCAATAGGGGCTTGATCACTGCTGTTTTTAAGGCTTCGGGAAAATGCCCCGATTGAAGGGAAGTGTTTACTATATTCAGTACTTCTGGTGCAACACTGTTAAAAATATTTTTAAAGAAGCTTGTGGGCAGCAGATCAAGCCAGCAGGTAGTGGACTTTAGCTGTTGAACAGTTTCAGTCAGAGATGCACAATCTAAAAGTTTAAAATGTTGTAGATTCATTAGTGAATCTGGAGGCATAGGTGACAAAGCCATGTTCCCTGAGGTGGAGCTAGACATTGTTTGTCTTATCTTCAGAATTTTATCGGTGAAGAAATCTGCAAAGTCATTGCACGACTTGCTGGACAGGAGCTCAGGAGGGACTGATGATGAGGGGTTTGTCAGTCTATCGACAATTGCAAACAGGGTGCGGGAATTATTATATTTGTTGATAACCTCTGAGAAAAAGGACTGCCTTGCCCCTTTCAATTCCTGATTATAGATACGGAGGTTGTCTTTGTAGATGTCGTAGTGGACCTGTAGTTTGGTTTTTCGCCACCTACGTTCGGCCTGTCTACACTTTGTTCTTTGGGATCTTACTGCTGTGGCATTTCTCCATGGTGACTTTTTCCTTCCAGATAAAACCTTGGTCTTTAGTGGTGCAATAGCATCCATAAGAGTCATTTGTTTTAGGTCATTTTAT
Source organism: Amblyraja radiata (assembly GCF_010909765.2). Lineage (NCBI taxonomy): Eukaryota > Metazoa > Chordata > Chondrichthyes > Rajiformes > Rajidae > Amblyraja > Amblyraja radiata. Next base: position 21,776,493 of record NC_045992.1, on the reverse strand, counting down.
CTTCAAAGAGATCACCCTAGCTCTTTCGCTGTTTCCTCTCTGTCACTTGGTCCTTCATAAACATAGGCCATTTGGTTTATGGCATCTTATCTTTCCACTTCCCTGGATCCTCTCTCATCACTTCGCCCCTCCTAAACATTGGTCATTTGGTTTACGGCATCTTACTTCAAAGATGTGACTAGCTGTTTCTCTCTTCCTTTATTGCCTCCTCCCCTCCTAAACATTGGTCATTTGGTTTACGGCATCTTACTTCAAAGATGTGACTAGCTGTTTCTCTCTTCCTTTATTGCCTCCTCCCCCATAAACATTGGTCATTTGGTTTATGGCATCTTACTTCAAAGATGTGACTAGCTGTTTCTTTCTCTGTCACTTCCTCACTTGGGAGACAATGTTATGGTACTTATTATCCCACACACTGCAACCTGAGGCAAGCCTAATTTGACACTAAATATAAGCTGTAAGCTAGCCCAAAAACCTATTTTAATTTCTTCTTATTTTTGTAACTTTATTCGGCTTCATCACAGGAGTAGGCTATTCAGCCGTTCGAGCCTGCACCGCCATTCAATATGATCATGGCTGATCGTCCAACTCAGTATCCTGTACCTGCCTTCTCTCCATACCCCCTGATCCCTTTAGCCACAAGGGCCACATCTAACTGCCTCTTAAATATAGCCAATGAACTGGCCTCAACTACCTTCTGTAGCAGAGAATTCCAGAGATTCACCACTCTCTGTGTGAAAAATGTTTTCCTCATCTCGGTCCTAAAAGATTTCCCCCTTATCCTTAAACTGTGACCCCTTGTTCTGGACTTCCCCAACATCGGGAACAATCTTCCTGCATCTAGCCTGTCCAACCCCTTAAGAATTTTGTAAGTTTCTATAAGATCCCCCCTCAATCTTCTAAATTCTAGCGAGTACAAACCGAGTCTATCCAGTCTTTCTTCATATGAAAGTCCTGACATCCCAGAAATCAGTCTGGTGAACCTTCTCTGTATTCCCTCTATGGCAAGAATGTTTTTCCTCAGATTAGGAGACCAAAACTGTACGCAATACTCCAGGTGTGGTCTCACCAAGACCCTGTACAACTGCAGTAGAACCTCCCTGCTCCTATACTCAAATCCTTTTGCTATGAATGCTAACATACCATTCGCCTTCTTCACTGCCTGCTGCACCTGCATGCCTACTTTTAATGACTGGTGTACCATGACACCCATGTCTCGTTGCATCTCCCCCTTTGCTAATCGGCCACCATTCAGATAATAGTCTACTTTCCTGTTTTTGCCACCAAAGCGGATAACCTCACATTTATCCACATTATACTGCATCTGCCATGCATTTGTCCACTCACCCAGCCTATCCAAGTCACCTTGCAGCCTCCTAGCATCCTCCACACAGCTAACACTGCCCCCCAGCTTCGTGTCATCCGCAAACGTGGAGATGTTGCATTCAATTCCCTCGTCCAAATAATTAATATATATCGTAAATAGCTAGGGTCCCAGCACTGAGCCTTGCGGTACCCCACTAGTCACTGCCTGCCATTGTGAAAAGGACCCGTTTACTCCTACTCTTTGCTTCCTGTCTGCCAGCCAGTTCTCTATCCACATCAATACTGAACCCACAATACCGTGTGCTTTAAGTTTGTATACTAATCTTTTATGTGGGACCTTGTCGAAAGCCTTCTGAAAGTCCAGATATAACACATCCACTGGTTCTCCCTTATCCACTCTACTAGTTACATCCTCGAAAAATTCTATAAGATTCGTCAGACATGATTTACCTTTCATAAATCCATGCTGACTTTGTCCAATGATTTCACCACTTTCCAAATGTGCTGCTATCCCATTGTCAAGTCTTCTAATGTTTTTGCAGATTCCCCGCTTGAAAGGGATTTGATTTATCTACCCCGAAATGATGAACTGGATTCACTCAGACCAAACACTTCTTTTCCACCTTTTATTTACTCCTTCTTTTATTTTGGCAGATTAGTCTTTAGCAGTTTTACCAGTTTTGGTCTTTACCAGTTTTGGTCTTTATCAGTTTTGGTCTTTATCAGTTTTGGTCTTTATCAGCTGAAAAACCGGCTGCCAATCGGGTCTGTAGAAAATCAGTCCTGCTTGCCTTTTCTGGCTATCGCGGCAGTCTTTTTGGACAGTCCTTTTGATTTACTGTTCAAGTTTTGCTGCTCGCAAGTCTCTGGTGTCTTCTTCACTGGCTTCTGGTGCTGTGTGCCCTTTTGACCCCCAGGCAGAACTCGGCAGGCTGGGGTTCCGCCCACTTTAATCACTGTCTCGTGATTTCAATGTAGCATTTTTCTGCACCTGTTCTTTCATTTCAGTTTGACTTGACACCTCCCACTCGATCTTCCAATGGAACCACTTGGGAGTTCGACGCTTTAAAGTCAAACTTTGAAGTCTAGGTTTGAACTTGATCTTTATAGGCTACCAGTCGATCTGTTGTGGTGCTTGGGAAAGTTGTGCCCAATTGCGCAGCACAAAAAATGTCTTTTAGAGCATTTTCTCGTTCTCTTATTGTCATGACTCCTGTCAAAGAGATGGCCTCCCACTTTGGATTGTTTAGGGCTTTGTTCTTGCCAAGAAACCTCTTCGCTGCTCTCCAAATCCATGCGACTGTCTTGATCAGTCGTGTTAGAATGCTGAACCGCTTGACATCAACAAGGTTCTGAATAGCTGACCCCGCAGGTGGTCTCTTTGGGCTTGTTGGTTCCAGTTCTTGGTTCTCTACTTTGGCCCTTGATAGTGCTGCAACAAAAGCTTTCTTCTGTAACTTGTTGATGTTCTCTCTGGCAGTGGCAGCCAGTTCTTTAGCTGATTTTATTGGCCACTCACTCACAGGCAATATCAGGAACTTCGGTCCATTTTGCCACTCCGAATACTGATCAAGGTCTTGAGGGCTGGCAACTCTGGTGATTACATCAGCGATGTTTTGTGGGCCAGGAATCCACCGCCAGTCCTGAATGTTGGTGCTTGTTTGAATCTCTCCAATCCGATTGGCGAAGAATGTCTGAAATCCGTAGCTTTCTCGCTGTATTGCACCAAGGATTGTTTGGCTATCCACAAGATGATACCACTTCTCCACTTGAATTTGACTGTGTAGCTCAAAATACTTCTTTAAGTGTGAGGCGAACACTGCTCCGCACATCTCTGCTTTAACAGCGTCTCCTCTGTGGTCCAAGGGAGTTAACTTGGCCTTGGATTCCACAAGTCTGACAATTGGGCCATGGTCTGAATCCCATCTCAGGTACATCACTGCCCCGTAGGTGTGCTCACTTCCGTCAGAAAAGGTGATTCCCAAGGGTTCAGTTGTGGAGCAAGAGGGAGTCAGTGCCCTGACGAACTTGACTTTTCCAAGTTGTACGTACTCTTCAAAGAGCTTAATTGCATCCTCCCTGAGTCCATCTGAGAGTGCCATGTCCCATGTGTCTCTGACCGAACAGCTTCCCTCTTTTGCTTCTTGGAAAGCTCTGCGTACTAGAATCGCTCCCTTTTGCTTAACAGGAGCCACTATGCCGATGGGGTCATATAGCCCTGCTACCTGGCTGAGAAGCTCTCTTCTTGTTAGGGGATTTGGCGTCTGAGTTTTGATTTGCTCTTGTAGAAGGCCTTGACCAAGCCGCATCTTTTTCTTTCTCTTGGAGAAATTGATTCCCACCATAACGTGGAGCATGTCCTCTTCAACAATGTAGCCCAGACCAAGTGCCTTGTTATCATCATCATGCATTTGGTTTGGTAGGATCATGCTTTTTGTTTTGCTTTTCTTTAAAGCATCACTGTCCTCCTTCCTCCCACTTTGGCCAGACAGAACCCAAGGCTTGAGCTCAAACTCACCAGCTTTTAGGATTTGTTCCACATTTGCTGTGATGATTCTCAACTGGTCGAGGCTGTTGTGAGATGTGAGGATGTCGTCAACATAGCTGTCTTTCTGGAGTACTTGCTGCTCATCCTTGAGGTGGGTAAAAGAAGGAAGATTAGCAGTCTCACGCATTGACAACTGTGCAATGCACCCCGCAGGTTTGTCTCCGATGTTCACTCTTGTGATAGCATACTCTCCCAGCTCCTTGTCCTCGAAATCTCGCCAGAGGAATCTGTGTAAGTGTACTTCACGGTCCTCCAACCAGACTGAGTTATACATCTTCTTTATGTCTCCCAGAGCAGCATAGATTCTGCCTCTGAATCTGAGGAGGACGGCGCGAATTTGGTTGAGGATGTCTGGACCTTTCATCAGCAAATCATTTAAGCTGACACCATTGCACTTTTGGCTGCTGTTCCACACTAGTCTCACTGGGGTTGTGACAGAGTGGGGGTTTGGAGCAATAAGGTGACTCACATACCACACTGGTCCCTTCCAGTTTGCAATCATGTCTTCGGACAATTTGATTGCAGCCTTTCGGTCCACCATGTCGTGCACCTGAGCTGTGTAGGCACTTTTCCATTCAGGTTCTCTGGATAGCTGCCTCTCCGTCCTGAGAAATGTGGCTTCCACTGTCCTTTTATTATTTGGTAGAGAAGCTGGGTCTTCCAACCAAGGATAGCTAGCATGCCAATGTGGGTCTTTACTGTGACGGTCTCCTGTTACGTAGGTGAGGCCTTCCCTTACTACTTGAAGCTCTCTCTCTTCAGCAAGAGTCATTTCTTTTCCGCCTGGCTGGCAGTTTCCACAGCGGCAACCCCCGCACTTTGGCTCGCATGCTGCTCCAATGCTTTCCCACTTCCACCAATCCAAGAAGTCCCGATTGGCAGTTGATGTACGTGACTTCTCAACTTTGACGGCGACCTGTCCGTTTGGTGAAAGTTCCTCAGGGACTGGGGCAGTGAGCTCCTCATACCTTAAAGCAGCTGCTCTCATTGATCTTGCGAAGTGTGTTTTGGTCATGTGGGCTGACATGGTAAGCTTCTCAAACAGCTCAGGATGACAACCTCCAACAGTCTTTCCCAGTGGTCCATCCCACAGAATGAGATCTCCCACAGTTCTAATCCTCTGAGGCGCTAGCTGACCTTCTCTATGGCTTATGAGCAAATGTATCTCTTTTGGTCTCACAAGTTCCTCAAGTGGGACGTCTGGAAAGAACTTTTGCAGCTGCTGTGGTGTCACATGTTTGTGAACATCTGCAATGCTGTCCAATCCATAACAAACTAACTGGTGCGACTTGAGTGTGCCCTTGGGAGTCTTCACTCGGATCTTTAGAAGGTAGCGCCTCGTCTCTACGTGGACCTTCATCCCCCCAACTCCATGGACGATAAGCGTGATGTCTTCACTCCTAAGGTTCAGTCTACTCGCAGCCTTGTGAGTTATGTAGTTGGTATCTGAAGCCAAGTCAATTAATGTCCCAACCTTTTGTCCAGCATTTGCTACGACCTCCAGAAGCATCATAATCACTGGATGCTCTTGCAGTCCACCTTCCTTTAGGAGGCTTGGCTGATGCTTTGCAGTGTTGAAGGCTCTTGATGCAGTGTTGGAGAACACATCTCGGCATTGTTTTGCCAACTCTGGTGGAAATTTGCTGAAAAACTCCTCTTGGTCCACTGTATATTTCTTCTTGCCCTTATCTTCCTCTGGACCAAATTTACTCCTTCTCTGATCCACACTGCTTTTCCTCATCTCATAATTGGGGCACAGATAAAAATGATGCTCAGGAGTCTGTTCATCCTTGCAGATTTGATTTTTACACAGATATGCAGGTTTGCAGTATGAACCATCATCATGAACTTCAAGACACTTTTTGCATGCTCCCAACTTCTTTACTGCAGCTCTTTTCACTGTCAGCTTTAGCCCTCGAAACTGCTTGCAGAAGTACAGCTTCCTTTTATGCTTTACGTCACCACAGACTACACAACTTGTGTGGTCATTTCATGACTTGGTAGACTTGGTTCTGGCATGTCTTGGTTCAGTCCGAGTTTCCTTTCTACTCGGCTCCTCGTCCCTCAGTTGCTCGAGCTGTTCGTATATGCTCTCCTGCTCTTTGAGAAATGACAATAGACTGTCAAATCGTTTCTCTGGTGCCACAGCATTCCTCTTGTCAGCTACATAAACCAGCCATTCCTTCTTGAGGGTTTCTGGAAGCTTGGTTTCAATTGATTTTGTCATCAGTGGATTTTTAATAGCGCCTGTGTCTCCGAGATCGCTCAAGTCCTTAAGCGCCTTTTCCACAGCTTGAATTAATTCCACTATTTTACGTGGCTGATGTCCTCTGACAGGTGGGATTCTCTGAAGCTCCTCCACTATCTCAATAGCAATAGCTGTTTGATTTCCAAACCGGTTCTCTAGGACACGAAAGATATCATCTGCAGTGTTATAACTTGTGAGGCGGAGGTCTCTTGTAATTTTGTCCTCCAGACTGTCCAGCAATTGAACCTTCTTCACCTCATTTGATCCAGTGGATTCACCTTGCTTTTGCAGTGCTTCCCAATCCTTCCTCCATCTATAAAAGTCACGCTTGTTTCCAGTAAACTTAGGAAGGGCTGTGGGTCTCAGTCTGATGGCTGGTGAAGGATAATTAAAAGCATTCGCCGCTTGTGCTAATCCTTCAGCGTCCTTCTTTATTCTTGCCTGTATGAAGTCAGCCTTCCTGGAAACCAGCTTGGGGACGAGAAGCTCGAGTGTTCTTAGGTGTTTCTGGAAGCTCTCTTGCTCATCCAGAGGGACCCAACGTTTCCACCGACTGTACATCTCCTTTGCAGTCTCTACCAGTTTCTGCAGGTGGTTAAGCATGAATTCATATGCTTCTTGGTTGCTATTTGATGGTGCGGTGGCAGCAGCAAGTTCACATGCACCATCTGCTGTCTGTAGTGAGGTGGATAATTCAACATTTCCAAAGTTTGCCCATAGAGTGTCCTGGATGAGCCCTTTGACCTCTTTTAGTTTCGACTCACACTCCTTTGCAGTCTTTGCCAGGTCGGCTTTTTGCTGTTCAGTTAACACAGTTTCCTCATCTGCGTCCAGCTCCGCCTCCAGCACTGCAATGAGTCCAGCCTCCACATCGTCATTGGCTTCCATGACTTTTTCGGCCTCCTGCATGAGTTTGTTGAAATTGTTCCTGAGCTCCTCTTCAGACATTTCTTTATGGTTCCTAATGATGCTGTTAACAAGACGAGAGAATGCCCGTTTTGCTGTTGTCCTCTTCAGCTTGAGCTGCTCAACTGCCTTTCCAGTAACTTCATCAGCCATGATTTATCTTGACTTAACTGTCTCCTTTCCAGGTTTCCAGATCTCCTGGCCCCGCCTGGTTTTTCACTGCCAAGTCTTCTAATGTTTTTGCAGATTCCCCGCTTGAAAGGGATTTGATTTATCTACCCCGAAATGATGAACTGGATTCACTCAGACCAAACACTTCTTTTCCACCTTCTATCTGGATCATTGGGACCTCTTTTGGGGAAGGTGCGACCTGTACAGAAAGGACGGGTTGCACTTGAACTCAAGGGGGACCAATATCCTGGCGGGGAGGTTTGCAAAGGCTACTGGGGAGACTTTAAACTAGTATGGTTGGGGGGAGAGACTCAAATTGGGAAAGCTAGCAGTCAGTGTGTGAAGCAGGGGGCAGAGGATGTTAGCACTCTGACCCAAAATGTAGGGGAGAGAGAAGAAAAAGCAAATAATCAGAGAATAAGAGAGGGTGGGTTTCTTAAATGTGTATATTTTAATGCTAGGAGCATTGTAAGAAAAGTGGATGAACTTAGAGCCTGGATTGACACCTGGAAGTATGATGTTGTGGCGATCAGTGAAACATGGTTGCAGGAGGGCTGTGATTGGAAACTAAATATTCCAGGATTTCGTTGCTTCAGGTGTGATAGAATTGGAGGGGCAAGAGGTGGAGGTGTTGCATTGCTTATCAGGGAAGATATTACAGCAGTGCTTTGGCAGGATAGATTAGAGGGCTCGTCTAGGGAGGCTATTTGGGTGGAACTGAGAAATGGGAAAGGGGTAGCAACACTTATAGGGGTGTATTATAGACTGCCAAATGGGGAGCGAGAATTGGAAGAGCAAATATGTAAGGAGATTGCAGATATTAGTAGTAAGCACAAGGTAGTGATTGTGGGAGATTTCAATTTTCCACACATAGACTGGGAAACACATTCTGTAAATGGGCTGGATGGGTTGGAGTTTGTAAAATGTGTGCAGGATAGTTTTTTGCAACAATACATAGAAGTACCTACTAGAGAAGGGGCGGTACTGGACCTCCTGTTAGGAAATGAGATGGGTCAGGTGGCAGAGGTATGCGTTGGGGAACAGTTCGGGTCCAGTGATCACAATACCATTAGTTTCAATATAATTATGGAGAGGGACAAAACTGGACCTAGGGTTGAGATTTTTGATTGGAGAAAGGCTAACTTTGAGGAGATGCGAAAGGATTTAAAAGGAGTAAATTGGGACAGTTTGTTTTACGGGAAAGATGTGGAAGAGAAATGGAGTACATTTAAAGGTGAAATTTTAAGAGTACAGAATCTTTATGTCCCTGTTCGGTTGAAAGGAAATCGTAAAAATTGTAAAGAGCCATGGTTTTCAAGGGAAATTGGACACTTGGTTCGGAAAAAGAGGGAGATCTACAATAGTTATAGGCAGCATGGAGTAAATGAGGTGCTTGAGGAGTATAAAGAATGTAAAAAGAATCTTAAGAAAGAAATTAGAAAAGCTAAAAGAAGATATGAGGTTGCTTTGGCAAGTAAGGTAAAAGTAAATCCGAAGGGTTTCTACCGCTATATTAATAGCAAAAGGATAACGAGGGATAAAATTGGTCCATTAGAGAGTCAGAGTGGCCAACTATCTGCAGAGCCAAAAGAGATGGGGGAGATATTGAACAGTTTCTTTTCTTCGGTATTCACCAAGGAGAAGGATATTGAATTATGTGAGGTAAGGGAAACTATGTAGCTATGGAAACTATGAGGATCAAAGAAGAGGAAGTACTGACACTTTTGAGAAATATAAACGTGGATAAGTCTCCAGGTCCGGACTGGATATTCCCTAGGACATTGAGGGAAGTTAGTGTAGAAATAGCAGGGGCTATGGCAGAAATATTTCAAATGTCATTAGAAACGGGAATAGTGCCGGAGGATTGGCGTACTGCGCATGTTGTTCCATTGTTTAAAAAGGGGTCTAAGAGTAAACCTAGCAATTATAGACCTGTTAGTTTGACGTCAGTGGTGGGCAAATTAATGGAAAGAATACTTAGAGATAATATATATAAGCATCTGGATAAACAGGGTCTGATTAGGAACAGTCAACATGGATTTGTGCCTGGAAGGTCATGTTTAACTAATCTTCTTGAATTTTTTGAAGATGTTACTCGGGAAATTGATGAGGGTAAAGCAGTGGATGTTGTGTATATGGACTTCAGTAAGGCCTTTGACAAGGTTCCTCATGGAAGGTTGGTTAAGAAGGTTCAATGGTTGGGTATTAATGGTGGAGTAGCAAGATGGATTCAACAGTGGCTGAATGGGAGATGCCAGAGAGTAATGGTGGATGGTTGTTTGTCAGGTTGGAGGCCAGTGACGAGTGGGGTGCCACAGGGATCTGTGTTGGGTCCACTGTTGTTTGTCATGTACATCAATGATCTGGACGATGGTGTGGTAAATTGGATTAGTAAGTATGCAGATGATACTAAGATAGGTGGGGTTGCGGGTAATGAAGTAGAGTTTCAAAGTCTACAGAGAGATTTATGCCAGTTGGAAGAGTGGGCTGAAAGATGGCAGATGGAGTTTAATGCTGATAAGTGTGAGGTGCTACATCTTGGCAGGACAAATCAAAATAGGACGTACATGGTAAATGGTAGGGAATTGAAGAATGTAGGTGAACAGAGGGATCTGGGAATAACTGTGCACAGTTCCCTGAAAGTGGAATCTCATGTAGATAGGGTGGTAAAGAAAGCTTTTGGTGTGCTGGCCTTTATAAATCAGAGCATTGAGTATAGAAGTTGGGATGTAATGTTAAAATTGTACAAGGCATTGGTGAGGCCAATTCTGGAGTATGGTGTACAATTTTGGTCGCCTAATTATAGGAAGGATGTCAACAAAATAGAGAGAGTACAGAGGAGATTTACTAGAATGTTGCCTGGGTTTCAGCAACTAAGTTACAGAGAAAGGTTGAACAAGTTAGGGCTTTATTCTTTGGAGCGCAGAAGGTTAAGGGGGGACTTGATAGAGGTTTTTTAAATGATGAGAGGGATAGACAGAGTTGACGTGGAAAAGCTTTTCCCACTGAGAGTAGGGAAGATTCAAACAAGGGGACATGATTTGAGAATTAAGGGACTGAAGTTTAGGGGTAACATGAGGGGGAACTTCTTTACTCAGAGAGTGGTAGCTGTGTGGAATGAGCTTCCAGTGAAGGTGGTGGAGGCAGGTTCGTTTTTATCATTTAAAAATAAATTGGATAGGCATATGGATGGGAAAGGAATGGAGGGTTATGGTCTGAGCGCAGGTATATGGGACTAGGGGAGATTATGTGTTCGGCACGGACTAGAAGGGTCGAGATGGCCTGTTTCCGTGCTGTAATTGTTATATGGTTATATGGTTATTTACTCCTTCTTTTATTTTGGCAGATTAGTCTTTAGCAGTTTTTACCAGTTTTGGTCTTTACCAGTTTTGGTCTTTACCAGTTTTGGTCTTTATCAGTTTTTGTCTTTATCAGTTTTGGTCTTTATCAGTTTTGGTCTTTATCAGTTTTGGTCTTTATCAGCTGAAAAACCGGCTGCCAATCGGGTCTGTAGAAAATCAGTCCTGCTTGCCTTTTCTGGCTATCGCGGCAGTCTTTTTGGACAGTCCTTTTGATTTACTGTTCCAAGTTTTGCTGCTCGCAAGTCTCTTGTATCTTCTTCACTGGCTTCTGGTGCTGTGTGCCCTTTTGACCCCCAGGCAGAACTCGTCAGGCTGGGGTTCCGCCCACTTTAATCACTGTCTCGTGATTTCAATGTAGCATTTTTCTGCACCTGTTCTTTCATTTCAGTTTGACTTGACACCCATCTTTTATAACTGATTCTAGCAGTTTCCCCACTACTGACGTTAGACTAACTGGTCTGTAATTCCCCGTTTTCTCTCCCCCTCCCTTTTTAAAAAGTGGGGTTACATTAGCTACCTTCCAATCCTCAGGAACTACTCCAGAATCTAAAGAGTTTTGAAAAATTATCACTAATGCATCCACTATTTCTGGGGCTACTTCCTTAAGTACTCTGGGATGCAGCCTATCTGGCCCTGGGGATTTATCGGCCTTTAATCCATTCAATTTACCTAACACCACTTCCCGGCTAACTTGGATTTCACTCAGTTCCTCCATCTCATTTGACCCCCGGTCCCCTGCTATTTCCGGCAGATTATTTATGTCTTCCTTAGTGAAGACAGAACCAAAGTAGTTATTCAATTGGTCTGCCATGTCCTTGTTCCCCATGATCAATTCACCTGTTTCTGACTGCAAGGGACCTACATTTGTTTTAACTAATCTTTTTCTCTTCACATATCTATAAAAGCTTTTGCAGTCAGTTTTTATGTTCCCTGCCAGTTTTCTTTCATAATCTATTTTCCCTTTCCTAATTAAGCCCTTTGTCCTCCTCTGCTGGACTCTGAATTTCTCCCAGTCCTCTGGTAGGCTGCTTTCTCCGGCTAATTTGTACGCTTCATCTTTTGTTTTGATACTATCCCTGATTTCCCTTGTCATCCACGGATGCACTACCTTCCCTGATTTATTTTTTTGCCAAACTGTGATGAACAATTGTTGTAGTTCATCCATGCAGTCTTTGGTTTCCTCCCACACTCCAAAGACGCACTGGTTTGTAGGTTAATTGGCTTGGTCTAATTGTTCCTAGTGTGTGTAGGATAGTCTGGTGTGCGGGGATCGCTGGTGAGTGCGGACCCAGTGGGCCTGTTTCCACGCTATATCTCTAAACTAATCACAAAGTAATGGAATAACTCAGCAGGTTAGGCAGTATCTCTGGAGGACGTGGATAGGTGCTGTTTCGGGTCAGGACTTCATCACAAGGATAATAGTAGGGTAAAGCAATGTAGAAAAGAGGTGGGGGAGGAAGAAAGTTAGGTAAGTGACAGGTGGATACAGATTGGGAGAGATGAAAAGGAGAAAAAGAGGGACAAAGGAGATAAAAGGGTGTTGATAAGGAGAGATGGCCTCTCATCTGTAAATTGAAGTTGTGTTGAATCTCATTCATTGGCATCAGTGTACCATATACCTTTATATAGTACTGAATATCATACCATATCGAATTCAGTGTAAGACAACTTTAATGTATAATGCATTTTGTGAAAATAAAATCAAATGAAATTGCACTAAATTACTTGGAATTTGATGCTCTTTCTCGTGTTCTGACATGCACTGTGTGCAATTTGATACTGTTTTGAATGGCAACAAGTCCAAGTTAATGTTAGAACATAGAACAGTACTCCACAGGAATGTTTGATGACTCTGAGCCTGTGCTCGCTGGAGTTGCTAGGGATGGGGGGGAAACCTCATCGAAACTTACTCAACTATGAACGACCTACATAGAATGGACGTGAAGAGGATAGTGAGAGTCTAGGACCAGAGGGTGTTGAATCTGTAGAATTCATTGCCACAGACGGTTGTGGAGGCCAAGTCATTGGGTATTTTTAAAGCAGAGAGTGATAAATTCTTGATTAGTACTCAACGGGAATCAGGGGTTATGGGGAGAGGCAGAAGAATGGGGTTGAGAGGGAAAGATAGATCAGCCATGATTGAATGGCGCTACAGACTCGAAGGTCTGAATGGCATTATTCTGCTCCTACGAACTTATGAACAGGCCCTTCGGCCTACAATCTCTATACAGAACTAATTTCCCCTGCCTGCACAATGTCCACCCCCCCCTCCCAACTATGTGCCTATCTAAAAGACTCTTAAATGCCGTATAGTATCAGTCTCCACCACCATCCCTGGCAACACGTTCCAGGCACCACAACCCTCTGTAAAAATCCCACCCGCATATATATATATATATATATATATATATATATCTATCTATCTATCTATCTATCTATCTGTCTGTCTGTCTGTCTGTCTGTCTGTCTGTCTGTCTGTCTGTCTGTCTGTCTGTCTGTCTGTCTGTCTGTCTGTCTGTCTGTCTGTCTGTCTGTCTGTCTGTCTGTCTGTCTGTGCCTGCCGCCTGCCGCCTGCCTGACTTGTGGCTGCCAGCCTTTGATTCCTTGCTACGCCAACACCAGACGCAGAATCGCCGAGGTTCGGTAGAGATTTCACTTTCCATTCCAAGTATCCACTCCTGATTAAATTTCATCGTGTTTATGTACACATTTTAAAATAAAATCCTTCTCCTCCCCCCCCAAAAATTTCAAAATAAAACAACTCTCAGCCATAACATGTTGGTGAACGTTCAATCGTGTGATGTCACAATGCAACGTTCCATCGTGTGATGTCACAATGCCCAATGCTCACAGAGGTCCAATCGGAATGTATTCATTTACATATGCCTTTGTAGCAGCCCCAGCCCCTCCCCCCTCACCCCCGCAGCCTGTGTCGAAGCGCGTCATCACGTGTGTGAGAATAGAGAAAGAGGATTGGGGGTGAAAGGGAATGGGGAACAGATGGACTGTCGCTACCCCTCCCCCTTCCACTCTCCCTCCCCACTATTTCCCCTCTCTCCCCCACCCCTCTCCCCCTCCCTTCACACTCTTCCCTCTCCCTCCCCTACCACATCCCTCTTCCCCCTCCCCCACACCTCTCTCCCCCTCCCCCATCCCTCTCTCCCCCTCCACATCCCTCTCTCCCCCTCTCCATCTCCCTCTCCTCACCCCTCTCCCTCTCCTCCCCCTCCTCCTCCCACCCCCATCCCTCTCCCCATCCCCTTCCCTCCCCCACCCCTTCCCTCTCTCCCCCACCCCCCACCCCCCACCCCCCACACACCTTCCCTCCCCCACCCCTTCCCTCTCTCCCCCACCCCCCCTCCCCCACCCCCTTCACTCCCCCACCCCTTTCCCTCTCACCCCCCACCCCCTTCCCCAACCCTCTCCCACTCCCTCCACACTCATACCCCTCCGTCCCCTACCCCATATCCCTCCTCCCCTCCCTCCCCATCCCTCCTTCCCATCCCCCACACCTCTCCCCCTCCCCCACACCTCTCTCCCCCTCCCCATCACTCTCTCCCCCTCCCCATCCCTCTCTCCTCCCCCTCTCCATCTCCCTCTCCTCACCCCTCTTCCTCCTCCTCCTCCCACCCCATCCCTCTCTCTCCCCACCCCCCTTCCCTCTCTCCCCACCCCCCCTACCCCCCTCCCCTCCCCCACCCCTTTCCCTCTCTCCCCCCACCCCTTTCCCCCTCCCCACTCTTCCCCCTCGATCCACTCTTCCCCCTCTATCCCCTACCTCATCTCCCTCCTTGCCACCCTCCCCCACACCTCTCTCCCCCTCCCCTCTCTCCTCGCCTCCCCCACCCCTCTCTCCTCCCCCTCTCCTCACCCCTCTCCCTCTCCCATCCCTCTCTCCCCCACCCCCTTCCCTCTCTACCCCACCCCCTTCCCTCTCTCCCACCACCCCCTCCCCCCACCCCTCAGTCCCTCTTCCACCACTCCCCCTAACCCCTCCCTCCCTACTCTTCCACTTCTCTCCCCTTACCCCACCCCTCTCCCCCTCTCTCCCTCCCCCATCCCTTCCCCTACCCCTCTGTCCCTCTTCCACCACTTCCCCTGTCCCTCTTCCACCACTCCCCTACCCCTCTCCCCTCCCTCCACACTCTTCCACTTCTCTACCCCCCTCCCTCTCCCACTCTCCCTCCCCACTATTACCCCTCTCTCCCCCTCCCCCTCTCCCCCTCCCTCCACACTCTTCTCCCTCCCTCCCCTACCCCATCTCCCTCCTCCCCTCCCTCCGCACATCCCCCACACATCTCTCCCCTTCCCCATCCCTCTCTCCTCACGTCCCCACCCCTCTCTCCTCCCCATCTCCATCTCCCTCTCCTCACTCCCTCTCCCCTCCCCCCTCCCCCACACCCCTCTCTCCTCTCCCCCCTGTCCCTCTTCAACCACTCCCCCCATCCCACTCTTCCACTTCTCTCCCTTACCCCACCCCTCTCCCTCCCCCACCCCTCTCTCTCCCCCTCCCTTTCTTCTCTCCCCCACCCCTTCTCCTACCCCTCTGTCCCTCTTCCACCACTCCGCCTGTCCCGCTTCCACCACTCCCGCTACCCCTCGCCCCCTCCCTCCCTCCCCACTCTACCACTTCTCTCCCCCCCTCCCCCTCTCACTCTCCCTCCCCACTCTTTCCCCTCTCTCCCCCCACCCCTCTCCCCCTCCCATCCCACTCTTCCCCCGCTCCCCTACCACTCTACCCTTCCCCCCTCTCTCCCCCCTCTCCATCTCCCTCTCTCCTCACCCCTCTCCCTCCTACCCTCCCATCCCTCTCCCTCACCCACTCCCTCTCGCCCCTCTCCCACCCCTCTTCACACCCGTCTCCCCCCACCCCCTTCCCCTCCCTCTTGCACCACTCCCCGCTACCCCTTGCCCCTCCCCACTCTCCTCCCACTCCCCACTCTCCTGCCGCAGCCCCCCCCCCCCCCCGCAAACGCGCGTTGGGGAAACAGACCCAACGGGTCTGCACTTGGTCTAGTTATTACATAAAAGTCTGTGGCTGCCTGCCGCCTGCCGGCTGCCTACCTGACTTGTGGCTGCCAGCCTTTGATTCGTTGCTACACCAACACCAGATGCAGAATCGCCGAGATTTTTTTCCATTTCGGTAGAGATTTCACTTTCCATTCCAAGTGTCCACTCCTGATTAAATTTTGTCGTGTTTATGTCCACATTTTAAAATAAAATCCTTCTCCCCCCCCCCCCAAATTTCAAAATAAAACAGCTCTCAGCCATAACATGTTGGTGGACGTTCAATCGTGTGATGTCACAATGCCCAATGCTCACAGATGTCCAATCGGAATGGATCCATTTACATATGCCTTTGTAGCAGCTCCAGCACCAGCCACAGCCCCTCCCCCCCCACACCCGCAGCCTGTGTCGAAGCGCGTCATCACGTGTGTGGGAATAGAGAAAGAGGATTGGGGGTGAAAGGGAATGGGGAACAGATGGACTGTCGCTACCCCTCCCCCTTCCACTCTCCCTCCCCACTATTTCCCCTCTCTCCCCCCACCCCTCTCCCCCTACCTCCACACACTTCCCTCTCCCTCCCCTACCCCATCCCTCCCCCCTCCCCCACACCTCTCTCTCCCTCCCCCATCCCTCTCTCCTCCCCCTCTCCATCTCCCTCTCCTCACCCCTCTCCCTCTCCTCCCCCTCCTCCCATCCCATCCCTCTCTCCCCCACCCCCCTTCCCTCCCCCACCCCCTTCCCTCTCTCCCGCACCCCCGCCCCCTACCCCACTTCCCTCCCCCACCCCTTTCCCCCTCCCCACTCTTCCCTCTCCATCCACACTCTTCCCCCTCTACTCCTACCCCATCTTCCTCCTTGCCTCCCTCCCCCCTCCCCCACACCCCTTCCCCTCCCCTCTCTCCTCGCCTCCCCCACCCCTCTCCTCCCCCTCTCCATCTCCCTCCTCACCACTCTCGCTCTCCCATCCCTCTCTGCCCCACCCCTCTTCCCTCTCTACCCCACCCCCTTCCCTCTCTCCCCCGCCCCCTTTCTCCATACCCCTCTGCCGCTCTTTCACCACTCCCCCTACCGCTCCCTCCCCACACTTCCACCTCTCCCCTTATTCACCCCTCTCCCTCCCCCACCCCTCTCTCCCCCTCCCTTCCACCTCCCTCCCCTCTCTCCCCCATCCCTTCCCCTACCCCTCTGTCCCTCTCCCACCACTCCCCCTGTCCCTCTTCCACCACTCCCCCTACCGCTCTCCCCCTCCCTCCCCCCTCTTCCACTTCTCTCCCCACCTCCCTCTCCCACTCTCCCTCCCAACTATTTCCCCTCTCTCCCCCCTCCCCCTCCCCCCACACTCTTGTTCCTCCCTCCCCTACCCCATCTCCCTCCTCCCCTCCCTCCCCCACACATCTCACCCCTCCCCCACACATCTCACCCCTCCCCCATCCCTCTCTCCTCCCGTCCCCTACCCTCTCTCCTCCCCCTCTCAATCACCCTCTCCTCACTCCCTCTCCCCCCACCTCACTTCCCTCCCATTCCTTCTCCCCATTCTCCCCCCTCCTTCCACACTCTTCCCCTCTACCCCTTACCCCATATCCCTCCTCGCCTCCATTCCCCCCTCCCCCACACCTCTCTCCTGCTACCCTCTCTACTCCCCTCCCCCACCCCTCTCTCCTCCCCCTCTCCATCTCTTCACCCCTCTCCCTCTCCTCCCCCTCCTCCTCCCACCCCCATCCCTCTCTCCCCCACCCCTTGCCTCTCTACCCCACCCCCTTACCTCTCTCCCCTTTCCCCCTTCCCCTACCCCCTGTCCCTCTTCCACCACTCCTCCTACCCCTCCCTCCCCACTCATCCACTTATCTCCCCCTTACCCCACCCCTCTCCCTCCTTCACCCCTCTCTCTCCCCCTCCCTTCCCTCTCTCCCCCACCCCTTTGCGCTACCCCTCTCCCCCTCCCTCCCTCCCTCCCCTTCCACTCTTTCCCCTCTCTTCCCCCACCCCTCTCCCCCTCCCATCCCACTCTTCCCCGCACCCCTACCACTCTCCCCCTCCCTCCACACTCTTCCCCCTCTCCTTCCTCCTCCCCTTCCCTACTCCCCTCCTCCCTCTCTCCCCTTCCCCCATCCCTCTCTCCCCCTCTCTCCGCTCTCCCCCTCCCTCCACACTCTCCCCCCTCTCTACCCCCTCCCCCTCCCCCCTCCCTCCACACTCATCCCCCTTTCCCTCCTCCCTCCCCTCCATCCTCTCCTCCCTGCCCCTCCCCCACCCTCTTTCCCCCCTATCCCCACATTCTCTCACCCACTCCCGCACCCCCCTCTCCCTCCTCCCCTCCCACTCCAACCCCTCTCTCCCCCCACCTCTCCCCCCTACCCATCTCTGCCACTTCCACCACTCCCCCTACCCCTCTGCCCCTCTTCCGTACTCTTATCCTCCCCCTCCCTCACCACTTGGGGAAACAGACCCAACGGGTCTGCACTTGGTCTAGTATACCTTTAAAACTCTGTGAGTGTGTGTGTGTGTCTGTGTGCGTGTCCGTGTGTGTGTGTATGTGTGTGTGTCATTGTGCATTTGAAACGCATCTCCTCGAAAACCAGACGCAAAAATGAAGAGATTTTTACATATTTCCGTCAGAAATCCACTCCTCTCTAAATTTGGTTAATTATTTCCCCAGATTTTGGATAACGTTGTTCACAAAACTCACTTTTAAAAATATAATCGCCGTTTGCCAGCTGCTGACGTCACAATGCCCACATGCCCACCAATCGGGTCTCCTCGAAAACCAGAAGCAAAAATGAAGAGATTTTTACATATTTCCGTAGGGATTTAACTTATGATTTCAGAAATCCACTCCTCTCTAAATTTGGTTAATTATTTCCCCAGATTTTGGATAAAGTTGTTCACAAAACTCACTTTTTAAAATATAATCGCCGTTTTCCAGCTGCTGACGTCACAATGCCCACATGCCCACCGATCGGGGCCCACGTGGCCCCACCACCGCCCCCCACAGCTGTGGATTAATGCAGCTGCTGTCCACGCACCCCCCCCCCCCCCGTTCTTCAAATGGCGCAGAAAGAACGAGAAAGTTCTGCAGCAAAGATCCTACAGCTCCGCTCCGCTATAGGATCTTTGTTCTGCACATAGCGAGCTCAGCGGTGCTCACGTGCTGAAGAAGCTTCTACTCACTGTCGGCACAGCTTGTGATGCCCCGCCCACACGCTCACTCAGCTGCTAGTTTCCAGAGAGTCAAGCCGCTTCTGTCTCTCTCCGCTCTTCGCAGCCTACTCATTCGTCCGGCTCCTCCCCCTCCTCTTCTCACCTCCTCCCCTCTCCTCCCTCCCTCTCTCCCCTCTCCTCTCTACCCATTAAAGGGGACGACCCGTGTACACCAAAGATCCTATAAGATCTTTGGTGTACACGTCCCGATCCTCTGTAATGTTGGCGGAAGCCACGGTCAGCCGGCCCTCCGCTGCTTTTGGCAGTCCTCAGCAAAGAGCCTATAGCTCGCTGTAGGGTCTTTTGTCCTCGGATCGCTCCAGGCTCGCTTGGGCCCCCGCGACCTGCCGCCCCACCCCACCCCACTCCTCTCGCTCTCCCTCTCTCTCTCAACCGCTCTCTCTCAACCGCTCTCTCTCAACCGCTCTCTCTCAACCCCTCCCCCTCTCCCTCCCCCCTCTCTCCCCATCCCTCTCCTCCTCCCCTCCACCCCCTTCTCCCTCTTGCCCTGTCTCTGCCCCTCTCTCTCTGTCTCTCCCCATTCGCTCTCTGCCCTCACTCTCTACCCCGCCCCCTCCCTCTCTAGACGCACCTGTGAGTTGGGGGCTATGCGTCAGTGGATAAGGCGGTTATGGGGTAAAAGGAGCAATTTAATAATATTAATATAATATCAAGGGGGGTAGTTAGCGTGTGTGTGTGGGGGGGGGGGGGTGTGTAGTTAGTGTGTGTGACACCGCATGCCGCCTCCCCCTCCCCGCCCCGCAACCGAGCGTTGGTAGGGACAGACCCAACGGGTCTGCACTTGGTCTAGTATATACTTAAAAGTTAAGTATATACTTAAAGGATGCGTGTGTGTTTGTTTGTTGTTTGTGTATAATCATGTCTTCTCAAAAAAATGACGCGCTAATGATAAAATGTTTAAATATTCCGGTAGAGATTTTTCCCGAAATTCGCCTTATCTGACAATTTCATGCTTTATTTCTCGAGTTATCACTAAAAATGTTCAAAGCTCTGACAAAATTTGCATTTAAAAACGACTGTCTTTCGCTGATGATGTCACAATGGGTCTGCGTGCTGTTCTTCCTCGCACTGCATGTGACGCCCCCCAACCCCCCCCCCCTCCCCTCCCCGGTTATTCAAAAGACGCAGAAAGAATGAGCCGCTTAGCTCAGTCCTCGGGTCCATTTCGTGTGTGTTTGTTTGTGTGAGAGGGTCCTCGGTGTGTGAGGGGTGGGGGTGGTTAGTGTGTTTGTGATGCCGCCCCCCGCAACCGCGCGTTGAGGGGACAGGACACAACGGGTCCCACTTGGGACAGGAACAACGGGTCCTATAAACACCCCTCACCTTATAGTGTGCCCTCTAGTGTTTGAAATGTCCGCCCTGGGAAAATGATTCTATCTACCTGATCATAATTTTATGGAGTTAGTTATTGACCTTATCATAAATTTGCATAATCAGTTTAGATAGTACTTTAGCTTTGGACCTGGTTTTCTTGGTTGAGCGTTTATCCTGGTGTTATTGCACAAGCGTATAGTTTGTGTTTGAATTGTAATTTTACTTCGGAGTCACGTGAGTGACTATGTGAAGACCCCGTCCAGCACGCATGCGCGACATAGCGTCTCACGCAGTGCAACAGCGACGAACAGGAGTACAGGCGCTCCCGCTAGAAATTTTAAAAACGGGACCTCCAGGTAAGTAACTTACTCTGAGGTCGTGTTTTTTCGAAACCCTTGTTCTGGTTTGTTCACTCACAGGATCATGAACAAGGGAAAACAAGCAAGAAAGGTCATACCCCATTCGACTCTGACGGAACAGGAGAGTTCCATCAGTGGGGGGGCGACCGGCGGCACCTGGACCGCACACGCTGCGGTCCACAGTCACCGACAGCAATTCCGAGCCGAGCCCAGCGCCGCTAGCACAGCCTGAACAACAGTAGCGGGCTGGAGGTAAGGCAAAACGGAAGTCGGACCGGCTGGTATACTCAGACGAGTCCGGTGCGGAAGTCTCACCACCCGAGAGCGGCAAAGGTGGCCTTTTGAGCTGGATGGATTCAGATTCAGATTCAGATTCAATTTTAATTGTCATTGTCAGTGTACAGTACAGAGACAACGAAATGCATTTAGCATCTCCCTGGAAGAGCGACATAGCAAATGATTTGAATAAATAATAATAAGTGATAATAAGTGTCCGGGGGGTGGGGGGGTGATTGGCAGTCACCGAGGTACGTTGTTGAGTAGAGTGACAGCCGCCGGGAAGAAGCTGTTCCTGGACCTGCTGGTTCGGCAACGGAGAGACCTGTAGCTCCTCCCGGATGGTAGGAGGGTAAACAGTCCATGGTTGGGGTGAGAGCAGTCCTTGGCGCTGCTGAGCGCCCTCCGCAGACAACGCTTGCTTTGGACAGACTCAATGGAGGGGAGCGAGGAACCGGTGATGCGTTGGGCAATTTTCACCACCCTCTGCAATGCCTTCCGGTCGGAGACAGAGCAGTTGCCATACCATACTGTGATGCAGTTGGTAAGGATGCTCTCGATGGTGCAGCGGTAGAAGTTCACCAGGATCTGAGGAGACAGATGGACCTTCTTCAGTCTCCTCAGGAAGAAGAGATGCTGGTGAGCCTTCTTGATCAGAGTTGAGGTATTGTGGGTCCAAGAGAGGTCATCGGAGATGTTGACTCCCAGGAACTTGCAGCTAGAAACACGTTCCACCTCCGTCCCGTTGATGTGGATGGGGGTGTGCGTGCCGCCCCTGGACTTCCTGAAGTCTACAATGAGCTCCTTGGTCTTCTTGGAGTTAAGGGCCAGGTTGTTGTCAGCGCACCATGCTGCTAAGTGCTGGACCTCCTCCCTGTTGGCCGACTCATCGTTGTTGCTGATGAGGCCAATCACCGTTGTATCATCTGCATACTTGATGATGGTGTTAGTACCATGTACAGGTGTGCAGTCATAGGTGA
Source organism: Amblyraja radiata (assembly GCF_010909765.2). Classification (NCBI taxonomy): domain Eukaryota; kingdom Metazoa; phylum Chordata; class Chondrichthyes; order Rajiformes; family Rajidae; genus Amblyraja; species Amblyraja radiata. The sequence goes on along the minus strand of NC_045992.1, from coordinate 21,754,777 downwards.
AGAGGGAGTAGAGGAGGGGGCTCAGCACACAGCCCTGTGGAACGCCGGTGTTCAGGGTGAGGGTTGAAGAGGTGTGCTTGTCTAACCTAACAGACTGGGGTCTGTTGGTTAGAAAGTCCAGTATCCAGTTGCAGAGGGAGGGGTCGATGCCCAGGTTACCGAGTTTGGTGATCAGTTTTGATGGTATAATGGTGTTGAATGCTGAGCTGTAATCGATGAACAGCATTCTTACGTAAGTGTCTCTGTTGTCGAGGTGGGAGAGGGTGGAGTGAAGTGCCGTTGAGATGGCATCCTCCGTACTCCTGTTCTTGCGGTAGGCAAACTGATAGGGATCCAGTGTGGGGGGTAGGCAGCTTTTGAGGTGTGCCAGGACCAGCCTCTCGAAGCACTTGGTGATGATGGGGATAAGTGCAACTGGGCGGAAGTCGTTGAGGCTTGCCGCAGTGGAGTGTTTTGGCACTGGCACGATGGAGGTGGTTTTAAGGCACGTGGGGACAACTGCTTGGGCAAGTGACAGGTTGAAGATGTCAGTCCAGACGTCTGTCAGCTGCGCAGCACAGGCCTTGAGCACGCGCCCGGGGATGCCGTCAGGGCCAGCAGCTTTACGTGCATTAGTCCTACTCAGTGCCACGAATACGTCGTAGGGGGTGAGTGTGAGGGGTTGGTGATCGGCAAGTAGCACAGCCTTGATGGCTGTCTCTAGATTGTCCCTGTCGAAGTGGTCATAGAAGTGGTTAAGCTCCTCAAGGAAGGAGGCGTCGCTGGATGTGGGGGTGGTGTTGGAGGGTCTGTAGTCCGTGATGGCCTGGATGCCTTGCCACATGCGTCGGGGGTCGGAGTTGTTGTTGAAGTGCTCCTCAATCCTGAGCTTATGGCAGTGCTTGGCCTTCTTGATGCCCCTCTTCAGGTTAGCCCTGGAAAGGCTCATGGAGCAAATGCTCCAGCGAGACTTGCTCCGGGAGATGGGGCAAGCTCGCCACCACACTACCACACACTGGCCATCGCATCTCCCTCAGCAGAGGGGAGCGTTGGCGACCAGGACTGGGCTGTTCAAGAACAGGGGTCAATGGCTGAAGATACCGGGAGTATGCTCGGGGTACAGGAACAGGAAGAGCTGTTGGGAGTGGTGAACCGCTACGCGGCAACACCGCGAGCAGGCCGGCCGTTACAGCCTAAACTGGCGGCCAGCATTGACCACCTGTCCTTTAAACCACTGCAAGAACAGGTAGTCAATGAGGCGTTGGACCTCTAAACGCCTCCTGAAAACTGCATTTCGCTCAATGTACCTGCCATCAATAGTCAAATCTGGGGGTACATTGGGCAGGGTATCAGAACCCAAGGATTGAAACCGCAGAAAATATTGAAGCTCTTGACGTCGGCTAACACCTCATATGCTCATTCCATGGACGGGGTAGACATGACAACTAACCAGCAAGCTACCCTGGCTCTACTGTGCAACACACAGTACGAGATTAACAACCTCCGTAAGGAAGCAATAAGACCTGCCCTCAATCCTAAATTTGCAGGAGTGCAGAACACTGGCCTCAGAACCACAGAGCCTGCTATTTGGCAAGGACTTGCCCAAGCAAGTCAAAGACCTGGGTGAGGAATCCAAAGCATTTGGCCTCATGAGGGCAGGACCCGGAACGAGCAGAACCACTCAACCCAGACGGCAGTACCCCATCGCATCCACCAGTCGGCGTCAACTTCATGGGACTGGTAAAAGCTCGGGGCCCGCACACCATCCCCGGAAGCCTTTTTTAGGACAGGGCCCAGAGCGGGCCCCATGGAAAATGCTCCACCCCCACACAGCACCACCCCGACAGACAAGGAACCAGAAACAGAAGAAATGAATACACCACCAATAGGGTCTGGTCATATAACCATATAACAATTACAGCACGGAAACAGGCCATCTCGGCCCTACAAGTCTGTGCCGAACAATTATTTTCACCTAGTCCCATCTACCTGCACTCAGACCATAACCCTCCATTCCTTTCCCATCCATATACCTATCCAATTTATTTTTAAATGATAAAATCGAACCTGCCTCCACCACTTCCACTGGAAGCTCATTCCACACAGCTACTACTCTCTGAGTAAAGAAGTTCCCCCTCATGTTACCCCTAAACTTCTGTCCCTTAATTCCGAAGTCATGTCCTCTTGTGTGAATCTTCCCTACTCTCAATGGGAAAAGCTTGTCCACGTCAACTCTGTCTATCCCTCTCATCATTTTAAAGACCTCTATCAAGTCCCCCCTTAACCTTCTGCGCTCCAGAGTGCATAAAAGGTGGGGGAATTGTGCTAACAGGGGGGAGACTACACCTGTTCATGAAAGCATGGAGGACTATCACACTTGATAGTTATATACTAAACAGTATTCGAGGATATAAAATTGAATTCATTCAAGAAAACATGCCACCAGTTCAGCATGCACCCCAAAGGGGTGTTACCCTCTCACTAAAAGAAAAACTGGAGGGACAAGCAGAACTGGTGAGGTTACTTACAAAGGGTATCATTGAGAAATCTGAACATGAACCTTTGGAATTTGTTTCAAATATATTTACCAAAACCAAAAATGGATGTCGCATCATCATTGACTTAACTACATTGAATACTTTCGTTAAGTATATACACTTTAAAATGGAAACATTTGTGACTGCCAAAGAACTGATTTCCAAAGGATACTTTATGGCAAACATCGATTTAAAAGATGCATACTATTCAGTACCTATTCATAAGGATCATCGTAGATACCTAAAATTTACCTGGATGGGGCAAAATGGCAGTTCAAATCGTTGCCTATGGTCTAACATCAGCCCCAAGACTGTTTACCAAGATATTAAAACCAGCCTTGGCAATATTAAGAAAACAAAAACATATTGTCATGGCATATCTTGATGATATTTTGATAATATGCAAAACCATGGAATTAGCTAATTCAGCTGTATTAGCTACTAGACATTTATTTGAAACCTTGGGTTTTGTTATACATCCAGATAAATCTCAGTTGACGCCATCCACAACTATGAACTATCTGGGATTCACAATTAACTCAGTCCACATGTCTGTAATGTTTCCAAAAGAGAAATCAGCAGAATTGGCACAAACGTGTAACAAATTAATGGTTAACAATCGACCAACCATCCGACAAGTGGCAAGAGTAATTGGGAAAATAGTAGCAGCATTTCCAGCTACCCAGCTTGGACCTTTGCATTATCAAAACTTACAAAGAGCAAAGGTGCAAGCGTTAAAATGACATGCAGGTCATTTTGACCGAACCATGAAATTGCCCATTGAAGCATTATCAGAGTTACAATGGTGGATAGCGAACATTTGGCATAGTTCCAGTCCGATCATCATCAATAACCCAACGTTAACTATACAAACAGATGCCAGTGCTCAAGGCTGGGGAGCAACTAATACCATATCCAGTACAGGTGGTAGATGGACTAATCTAGAATCATCATTATTACAGACACTGGGCATAAACTATTTGGAAATGTTGGGTGCGTTCTATGGTTTAAAAGCATATTGGACCTGGGATTGTCAAACAGGACCATGGACACGATGACAGTGTCTCACCAACTTTCCACCAAGAAACAATATCTCTCGAGCATAAGAAAATGGGAAACATACTGCTCGAGAACAGGGACAACCTACTCATCAACCACCATAACAAATGTACTGGAGTTCCTGGCCAGCCTTCATCATGATGAAGGTCTGAGCTATAGCGCTATAAATTGTGCTAGAAGTGCACTGTCAGCCTACCTAAGACAGGCACCAGGACAACAGGCCATAGGGTCTCATCCGCTGGTGATCAAATTAATGAGAGGGATCTTCAATTCGAACCCCTCTAGACCTAGGTATACCAATATCTGGGATGTCAGTGTTGTCCTGACATACCTAAGGGGATGGTCACCAGCCAGATCCCTCACTCTGGAACAGCTAACCCTGAAAACGGTTATGCTGATGGCGTTAGTCTCAGCACAAAGGGTCCAGTCCCTTCACTTACTCAGACTGGACAACAATGTCATAACACCAGACCAAATAACATTCACCATTCAGGAGCTGCTAAAACAGAGCAGACCAGGAACTTCAGGTCTTATTATGGAATTTCGGGCGTACCCACCTGACCACCGTTTATGTGTCATGACTCACTTGCTGTTATACATCAACACAACTAAAGATTCCCGAGGGAGAGAAAAAGCTCTATGGGTCAGCCACAAAAAACCACATGGTCGGGTGTCGAGCCAAACCATCTCTAGATGGCTCAAACAGGTACTGGGAGCTGCTGGAGTGGATACTGACATTTACACATCTCACTCCACCAGGGCAGCATCCACGTCGGCGGCTAAAAGAATGGACGTGCCATTAGACCACATCCTGGCAACAGCGGGGTGGTCCATGGAGAGAACCTTTCAAACGTTCTACGACAAGCCGTTAGCAGAACCTGTTTTATTTGCAGTAAGAATTTTAGACTCTGCAAACATATAATTTAAGCCCGGGGGAGCATTCTTTTCTTTGTTATTGTTTTCAAATAAATACCATTATTGTTTTATAAACAGATTCATGTTTGATTACGATAACATACTTCCTCCCTTGGATGACTTCGGCAGCAAGTGAAGTATGAACTGTCACACGGTTTGAAATCACAGAGCTTTAAACTCTTCGCGTAGTCACTCACGTGACTCCGAAGCAAAATAGTAAGATTAAACGAGAACTTACCAGTTTGAAGTTTGATCTGTATTTTATGAGGAGTTACGATGAGGGATTACGAGCCCTCCGCTCCCACCCTCAATTATAGAGATCATCTGACAGAGGACGCTGTAGCCACAGCTCTCCATGCTGCACTGTCCCACCTGGAGCAGCGGGGGAGCTACGTGCGGATGCTCTTTGTGGACTACAGCTCTGCCTTTAATACCATCCTTCCCCACAAACTGGTGGACAAACTGGGGGACTTGGGACTTCCACACTCCACCTGCATGTGGATAAATAGCTTCCTGTCGTGTCGCAGCCAGAGAGTCAGAGTGGGCCATCACACATCCACGGCCCTCAGCCTCAGTACCGGCTCTCCACAGGGCTGCGTGCTGAGCCCCCTGCTCTACACCATCTACACACATGACTGCACCCCCGCCCACCACAGCAACACCATTGTCAAATTTGCGGATGACACTACGGTGGTGGGACTCATCTCCGGGGGGGACGAGTACGCCTACCGGGATGAGGTGGAGCAGCTGACAGTGTGGTGTGGAGAAAATAACCTGCTCCTCAACACCTTAAAGACAAAGGAAATAATAATAGACTTCAGAAAGAATAAAACGGACATGGTACCATTAATTATCAGAGGGGACTGTGTGGAGAGGGTGGCGGATTTCCGCTTCCTGGGAATCCATATTGAGGAGGACCTGACGTGGAGCGTGAACACCTCTGCGCTGCTGAAAAAGGTCCAGCAGAGGCTGCACTTCCTGAGGGTGCTCAGGAAGAATAACATCACTCAGAGACTGCTGCTGTCCTTTTATCGGTGCTCCATTGAGAGCATCCTAACATACTGTGTATGCGTATGGTACACCAGCTGCACAGCGGCTCAGAGGAAAGCGCTCCAGAGGGCCATTGACAACGCCCAGAGGATTGTCGGCTGCCCTCTTCTTACCTTGGAGGACTTACACAGTTCCCGCTGCATCAAAAAATCCCAGAGTATTATAAAGGACATTTCCCACCCCGGACACTCCCTGTTTGAACTGTTACCGTCAGGCAGACGGTACAGATCTACAAGGACAAGGACAAACAGACTTAAAAACAGTTTTTACCCCACTGCTATAAAGGCACTAAATGTAGCCGCCAAGGAACGCAGGGGCGATACATACTAAGAGACTGTGAAATCGACAGAAGGATGTAGAGCTGGGTGTTTATGCGTGCTATTTTTATGATATTTATTTTAGTTTATCTTTTTTTAAATATTTTACCTTGTATGTATCGTTAGCTTTTTAGAAATGTTTGAATGGTGCACTGACTGGCTGACATTTTACAATTTCGTTGTACATGGTTCATGTTACAATGACAATAAAGAAACTATTCTATTCTATCTGGTAACTTAGTTCTCCTTATCTTTACTATGTTTATTTCAATTATTGTGTTGTTTCTGTGATTCCACACCTCTGCTTTGAAGTATGTCGCGCATGCGTGCGGGACGGGGTCTTCACGTAATCCCTCATCGTAATTCCTCATAAAATACAGATCAAACTTCAAACTTGTAAGTTCTCGTTTAATCTTACTATTTTACTTCTATAAGCCTCCTCTCAACTTCTGACTTTCCAGAGAAAACCTCTCCTCTTAGCTAATACCACCTAATCCCAGCACCATATATAGTTTCATACTAACTATATGCCTACACCTGGAGTAGGGCAGGGCCGGCCTTAAGCCGATTGGACCGATTGCTCCCAATTGGGCCTCGCGAGTAAGGGGGGCCCCGCGCCAGAGTAATCGACTCTCGGCTCGGGTAGAACTACCCTGGGTGGAGGGGGGAGAGAGAGGTGGAGGGGGAAGAAAGGGGTAGACGGGGAGGGGGTGTGAGGGGGAATGGAGAAGGGGGAGGTGGGCCGTTCGCTCATGGCAGCGCTCCTGCCCCTCCAGTCGCCGTGCTTCACGCACACAGCCCCGGCTCCACCCCTCTCTCTCCCCGGTGAGACGCGGTGAACTATACACGGAGGGCCGGGCGCAACGGTTACAAACAACGGCCTCAGCTCACACCCGTCCGCCCAGACCCCGGCATCCGCTCCCGCCGCCGTCCCTCTCCCTCCCTTCTCTCCTTCCCTTCTTCCCTCCCTTCTCTCCTTCCTCTCTCTTTTCTCTTCTCTCATTCGCACCATCCCTTCTTTCTCTCCTTCCCTCCCTCCCTCTGTCCTTCCTCCCTCCCACACACACATAACGCACAGACAACTAACACACACACATCATGCACAGACAACTAACACACACAACTAAGTTAGGATGGGGTAGAAGCCCAAAATTTAATGCCTGGACTGGTTTCTCACCAATGGTTATTGGTTTTCCAGGATCTATTTATTTAAATTACTTTTTTTTTTCATTTCACAGTCACTAAAACAAGTGGCATTGTAACTATATACCTTTCAGAGGTGATCTACACATTTTGTTTGTTACTTGTAGGCTTACATGTATGCAATTTTATATTAAAATGTAGCTTAGATCTGTTTGGTCAATTAAGTTGCAGGCACTTTTTAAGCGCTCATTTTGATTACTTTCCATTCTACCATAGAGATCTATAATAGACTTTAATTATATTTCTATGAATCTCCAGGCCTTGGCTGGGAACCTGGGGCTCACCAAAAGTGTTCCCAATTGGGCCCCGCACCTCCTAAGGCCGGTCCTGGAGTAGGGCATGCTGAATATATTGTTTTCTATATTCAGCAGAAAATAAATAAAAGTTGGAGCAAAAATCCACTGACCTGGGATGATTTTATTATACAATCAAATTAAATATGAATGGAAACCCTGTTGTTCCAGAACTACCATTCTTCACGTACCAATGTACTCTATACATCGTACACAGCTGTTAGATGCAGATTGTTAGTGCAGTCCATGTACTGGTAACATGTACATTCAGGCACTCAATTACTGAAAGCAGAAAGACAATGATGTGTGAGTTGTGAGGTTGCAGCAAAAAGGATTCAACTGTTCTGGAGGTCTGTCCAGTATGTCTTTGGAGTGTGGGAGTAAGGTTCCGGAGTAAACCCACGCAGGTCACGGGGAGAACGTACAAACTCAGTGTAGACAGCATCCGTAGTCAAGATCTAACCCAGATCTCTGGAGCTGTAAGGCAGCACCACTGTTACTGAAAGCAAACATGCAGGCAGAGCAAGCAGTAGTATGTGGGTCTTAACTGCAAGACTATTTGAATGCAGGAACAACATTACGGGGCCTGGGTGAGTCTACACCTGGAGTAGGGCGTGCAGTTTTGGTGCCTGTATTAAGGCAGGCATGTATTTGCCATAGAGGGAGTGCCATGTGCGTTCATTAGAGGGTTTCCTGGCACGGCAGGTGTACAAGGGGAGACAAGGCAAGGACGGCGGTCAGGGCACAGAGGTCTCGAAGATGGAGAGCAGATCCAACTGTCAAAAGAGCTTGACAATGTTGGACGATGTTTCTCTTGGCTGTTGGGGTCTACAACGGGCTTAAGGTGCAGGATAACACTTAAGTCAACGTGGGGAAATCTTTTCACTCAGATGGTGGTGAACATGTGGAATTCACTGCCACCAAAGGTGAGTCTTTGAAAGGAGATAGGTCAGAGGAGTGTTGGAGGGGAGGGTGGCGTATGGAGGGGAAGGAGAGCAGGATATATACGTTTCTAGACAGAAGATTAGTGGTCCCATTGGTGAAATGGGTTCAAAGGGATGAATGATGCCCCGTGGTGACAACCTTTTGGCAATCATCGGCACATTTTTATTGTTTATTATCAGGTCAGTTCGGTAAAGTATCAGCTTTGAGCATGTGATCATGTGTCCACAGTCTCCCACACTAAACACCCCACATCCCCACATTTTATATCAGCAGCAGCTCATAGATTCACTCCCTTCTCTTATCATTTTCACACAGTACATCATATGATACATAAAGACGGCGTGATGGCAAGAACTGATGGCTGTCGAGTCCTGTCGAGTCCATCTGACAGCAACCACTGGTCCAAACCCTCACCTACCGACTCGGAGAAAGTCTACACTGGGATGGTGTGGTCTTCCACGTTCTTTTGCAACATAAAGATTCAAAGGGAGTAATCAACTCCTTTAATTTTATAAAACATTCACACCAAGCCAAAGGGTGCGGATGCCAGCTGTTTACTTTGACTTTCAAGCGCACGGAAGTGAATCGGCCCCCGTCTTCCCCTTGCCGACTCTCCAAGGTCGTCCCTAAAGTATCACGGCATTGGTTGATATCGCCAGAAACGGGGCTTTTCACCACAACCGCGATCACAGAAGACACAAATTCAGAGAGAGGCAGCGTCATGGGAAGGGATAAGGGAGAGGTTGTTCCAAGAAAAGAGAGCTAAACACCATTTGGCCCGCATCTTGTAAGGCGATTTATGCAGGCAAATGGGATTAGTCACGATGGCACGATGGTGGGAATAGGCATGGTGGGCCAAAGGGCCTGTTTCTATCCTGTAAAACTTTATGACTGTGATTGCCTTCCTCAGTCCTTCCTCATTGCACAAAGGCACAACATCGACCCTTTAAATGAAGAGGCATCTCCCGACTACATCTGCACATGTCCAGCGCCATGTCTCCTCGTCCTTCCTCCTTCAGCACAGAGGTCCCTCGTCTGATGTCTGAATAGATCACTTAATCCAACTCTCCTCCACGAACATCGAAAGCCGCAAGTCAATCAGTATGGAGCCGGCCTGATCCAAACATTCACAATCACTTTTCTTACTGCAGGCAAGGGGCGAATAGAGTTATGTCGACTGTCTCCCTACTATCTACATTTGGCGGGAATGACAAAGTAATTTTAGTCTCTCCGTTTCGTCGTGCCAGATCCTGTTCCCGGTTAAACCAGATGGTCACCAATTTAGACTGCGATGGACAAGTTATCCTTTGCATCGATGTCCTTCTGCGACTCACTTTCATAGGCACTGTCCACCGACTGCTTCCCATCTGTAAGAAACAAACTCCCATCAGTCTCACCAGCAACGGCATCTTCAACGCAGGACACAGAGTCATTTGTTGCACAAACCCAGACCATACGTGCAAGTGTATACCAACACACCAGTCCCTGCACTGGTCCAATCACAAATCCCACTCATGTACTGAGTGGGTGGAGCAAACAGAATATTACTGTAAATACCTTGGACTGACTGGCAGTGATGCGCAAGGTACACGCAACTGGTCCTCAGAAAGACACAAAGTGCTGGAGTAACTCAGCAGGTCAGGCAGCATCTCTGGAGAAAAAGGATGGGTGATGTTTCGGGTTGGGACCCTTCTTCAGGCTTACCTGGGGACGGGGGACTGGAAGTATGAAAAGGCCAGAACAAATCAGGGTCATACCATACCAGGATGCCATTTGTCAGGACACGCTCTATGGAGCAACAGTAGAATGACACTAGCAGCTGTTGTGGCAAGTTGACTTTCCTGAGTGATCTTAGGAACTAAAGCCGTTGTTGTGCCTTCTTTACCAGGGACTGCGTGTTCATTGACCACCTGAGACCTGCTGAGATCTGGGTGCCCAGGAACCTGAAACTGGAGACTGTCCACTCTTTCTCTGTTTATGTGCAAGTGAGGAATGGTCACCCTGCTTCTTCCTGAAGTCAATGATGAGCTCTTTTGTTTATTTGTATTGAGTGCTCTGAGCACTCTGTTGTTCTCTGAGCACCAACCTATTAACCTCTGTACCTCCTCCCTGTAAGCTGACTCATCGCCCTCAGTGATCAGCCCCGCCGCTGTCATGTTGTCTGCAAATGTTATGATGGCGTTGTGCTGTGGGTCGGTATGCATAGGTGTAGAGGGAATCGTTTTTGCTACCAAAGTTGCTGTTTTCTGTTTTTGCTACCAAAGTTGATAACCTCACATTTATTCACATTAAACTGCACCTGCCATGCATCTGCCCACTCACCCAATCTGTCCAAGTCACCCTGCATTCTCATAGCATCCTCCTCACAGTTCACACTGCCACCCAGCTTTGTGTCATCTGCAAATTTGCTAACGTTACTTTGAATCCCTTCATCTAAATCATTGATATATATTGTAAATAGCTGCTGTCCCAGCACCGAGCCTTGCGGTACCCCACTAGTCACTGCCTGCCATTCTGAAAGGGATCCGTTGATCCCTACTCTGTTTCCTGTCTGCCAACTAATTTTTTATCCATGACACGCTCTACCCCAATACCATGTGCCCTAATTTTGCCCACTAATCTCCTATGTGGAACCTTATCAAATGGTTTCCTCCCACATCCCGAACACAGGTGGGTTTGTAGGTTAATTGGCCCTCTGTAAATTGCCCCTCATGTGTAGGGAGTGGATCAGAAAGTGGGATAATGTCGAACTAGTGTGAACGGGTGATCAATGGTTGGCGTGGACTCGGTGGGCCGAGGGGTTTGTTTCCGTAATGTATCTCTAAAAACAAGTTTCATAGGGATAGGGATAATTGTGTGAGTGAGAACAGAGCTCATGAAGTGACCCAGCTGAAACAGACTGGTGGGTGACAAAAGAGCTTCAGTTCAACGTGATCTGTGGCTGAAAGTTAATGCAGGGGCAGCTGTCTCTGGCAAGGCAACACCTTGGCATTCCGGCAGCAGCCCGACTTCGGGACTGTGGCGGCGTTCCGGCGGCGGCGACACGACTTCGGAGCCTCGGCCGCGGGCCAGTGGACGACATCATCGGGAGCTCGCAGGTCACAGGATGGTGACCTGTTTTTCCGGAGCTCCCGCAACAACAGCTTCATCCGCTGGACTGGAGGGCGGCAGCTTCGGCAGCTTCGACCACCCCGGGCCGCGGAGTTTGAACCGGCCCATTCGCGGAGCTCGGTTTGAGCCGCGGGACTGACTCACTTACCATCACCCAGCGGGGTCACAACATTGGAGGCCTGGATTGCCTCAGCACAGAGGGAGAACAAGGAGGGAAGAGACAAAGACTTTTAGACTTTTGCCTTCCATCACAGTGAGGAGGTGCCTGGTGAACTCACTGTGGTGGATGTTAAATTTGTGTTTTTGTTATTTTATTATATGTATGACTGCAAGGCACGAAATTTTGTTCAGACCAGAAGGTCTGAATGACAATAAAGGATACTTTAACTTTAACTTAACTTTTTCTAACCTCGAGTACTTGATTAATGGTGGTTGCCACAGAGGGACTATAATAAATATTCACAGGCCCGTTATAGGTTGTGAGGAGGGACTGGATAGTCAAAACATCCATTGTCTGGACTTTAGAAGACTGAGAGGTGATCTCATTGAAATGTACAGAATTATTTATAGAAACATGGACAATAGGTGCAGTAGGCCAGTCAATATGATCATGGCTGATCATCCAGAACCAGTATCCTGTTCCTGGTTTTTCCCCCATATCCCACTCTCAACTCCTTTGCTCAAGTCTCATTGTCCAATTTTGCGAGATGCCTTTCGACTTTACAGATACAGCGTGGAATCAGGCCCTTTGGCCCACCGCGTTCATGCCAACCAGCGATCACCCAAACACTAGCACTACACTACACCACAGGGACAATTCACAATTTTCAGAAGCCAATTAGCCTACAAACCTGCACTTCTTTGGAGTGTGGGAGAAAATCAGAGCACCCTGAGAAAAGCCACACGGTCACAGGGAGAACATACAAACTCTGTACAGATAGCACCCGTAGTAAGGATCGACCCGGGTCTCTGGTGCTGAGCCACTGTGCTGCCCTATATCCAAGGAAATCTCGCTCAAATCCAATTTACAGATCAACCATGAGGACAACAGTCCTTGAACTCATCTTCCCCAACAACATCGCAACGCACCTGAGCACTGAAGCGCTTTGTAAATGTCTGTTTTCTGGATAATATTCATGGCTTTCTCCCAGCCCAGCTGCTGTAGGGCTTCAATTAATTGTTTAATCGTTCCACCTGAAATCTGGAGAGAGAGAAGATTATGAAGACATAATCAGAATCAGACACTGCAGATGCTGAATCCTTGAGTAACTCAACGGGTCAGGCAGCATCAGTTGAAGGCAATGGGCAGACAACGTTTCAAGAAGATTATGACTCCACTTGTGAACCGTAGATTGGCATAAGATTGACTATTCTGTATTAAACTGCATTAAATATTCCACAGCTCGCGTGCCCCAGTGATAAAGATCCTACTGTAATTTTTGATAACCATCTTCGCTATCTATGATATTGCCCACTGTAGTATCTTTTGTAAAGCCGCTGAGAGACAAAGAGGGATCTGACAGTGGGGGGGGGGGGTTATTAGATTGGGGGGGGGGGCGTGCAGTAGACAGGGGGTGCTACTATCTACCTCATTGGTGATCCTCGGAAGATCCTTGATCAGACTTTGCTGGCTTTAACTTGCACTAAACGTTATTCCCTTATCATGTCTTAGAGTCATAGAGTGATACAGTATGGAAGCAGGCCCTTCAGCCCAACTTGCCCACTCCGGCCAACATGTCTCAGCTACACTAGTTCCACTTGCCCATGTTTGGTCCTTATCCCTCTGCACCTGTCCTATCCATGTACCTGTCTAACTGTTTATTAAATGTTGGGATAGTCCCTGCCTCTACTATCTCCTCTGGCAGCTTGTTCCATATACTCACCACCCTTTGTGTAAAAACGTTACCGCTCAGATTCCTATTAAATCTTTTCACCTTAAACCTATGTCCTCTGGTCCTCGATTCACCTACTCTGGGCTAGAGACTGTGCATCTACCTGACCTATTCCTCTCATGATATTATGCACCTCTATCCTCCTGCACTCCAAGTCGTAGATTCCCACCCCGGTGCATGGATCCAGTGCTGCACCGCTCTCTGGTCCGGTCCCCGGCATGATAGGCCGCGCCAATCCAGTTAGTAGGCCGCGAGGAGGAGGGCGAGGACGCGACTCTGAGAATAGTTGCATCCTCGCCAGAATTGACTGGGAAACAGTTTCTTCCTTACCCTACCTCCCTCCCCCACATAGAAATACTAAAGAAACCTCCAAAAACATATTGTGAAGACAGACTAAAATTAAAAAAAAGATAGATAAAACAGACAGACTGTAGGCAGAGGCTGCCATCAATGCGGCCGGCGCCCCTATTGGTTGTAACTGGGCAGTGAGGAGGCCTGGAAGCGACGGAAGAAGAGTTCTAGGTCCTCGTGGGCTGGGAACTGGTCAGGATGTGGGTTTAGTGCAGCACAGGTACAGGCCCTTCAGCCCACCATGTCAGTGCTGAACATGAAGCCAAGACCAGCTCTCATCCACCTGTATATAGTCCATATCCTTCCATTCCCTGCATTTCCATGTACCTATCCAAAACATTCTTCAATGCCACAACTGTATATGCCTCCCCGACAGCACGTTCCAGGCTCACCGGTGTAAAACAAATTGCCCACTCCTGATTGTCCCAAGGAATTGTCCCATCCGCTTTCAAAACTGCTGCTGTCACACCAATCTTAAAGAAACCTGGTCTTGATCCCTCCTCTCTCATTAACTACCACCCAATCTCAAACCTCCCCTTTCTTTCAAAAACCCTGGAGCGTATCGTTGCGTCACAACTTCATTCCCACCTCCTTGCGTATAACCTACTGGAACCCCTCCAATCTGGCTTTCGCCCCCTCCATAGCACAGAAACTGCTCTCCTCAAAGTCCTCAACGACCTCCTCACCTCTGCTGACACTGGTTCCCTCAACATCCTCATCCTCCTCGACCTGAGGGCAGCCTTTGATACAGTGAACCACAACATCCTGCTCACCAGACTCAAAGACCTCGGCATTGAAGGCTCTGCACTGAGCTGGCTCCGTTCCTACCTTTCCAACAGATCCCACTTCATCTCTCTCCATAACCACACCTCTGCTACAGCCGCAGTCACTCAAGGCGTTCCCCAAGGCTCCGTACTCGGCCCCCTCCTCTTCATCATCTACATCCTCCCCCTTGGTCAGATACTCCGCCACTTCAACCTGGACTTCCACTGTTACGCCGATGACACCCAGATCTACCTCGGCACCAAATCCCCCCACAACCCCCCCCCCCCCCCCCCCCCCCCCCCCCCCCTCTCCCATATCAACTCCTGTTTGTCAGCTATAAAAACCTGGATGCAACATAACTTCCTCAAACTCAACAGCGATAAAACAGAATTCCTCCTCATAGGCTCCAAATCCACACTCAGCAAAATCAATAACCCCACTCTCACCATCGACGGCACCACTGTCTCCCCATCTCCCCAGGCCCGCAACCTTGGCGTGATCTTTGATTCCACCCTCTCCCTTGAGCCTCACATCCGCCATGTCATAAAAACCGCCTTCTTTCACCTCCGCAACATCGCCAAACTCAGACCCTCTCTCACACCTCCCGCTGCTGAAAGACTCATCCATGCCTTCATCTCCTCCCGACTGGACTACTGCAACTCACTTCTCCTTGGCATCAGCTCCACCTACATCAACCGACTCCAACTGGTCCAGAACGCAGCCGCCCGACTCATCACCCACAGCAAATCCTGGCATCACATCACTCCAGTCCTCAAACAACTTCACTGGCTTCCCATCTCCTACCGGATCACCTACAATATCCTGGTTCACACCTACAAAGCCCTCCACCATCTGGCCCCCCCATATCTCACTGACCTCCTCTCTCCCTACCAACCCTCACGGTCCCTCAGATCCACAAGTCCAACCTCCGCAGTTTTGGGGACAGAGCCTTCTCCAGGGCAGCTCCCAGGCTCTGGAACTCCCTCCCCCAACTGATCCGCAATTCCGTGTCCCTCACCATCTTCCAGTCCCGCCTCAAGACCCACCTCTTCACCTCTGCCTATCCTAAGCCCCACATCCCCCTCCCTTTTCATCTGTGCTTGAATTGCCTCATATTGTGTTTTGAATTGAATTCTGTCTTTAATTTGTGTACTAGTCATGTCTCTACTATTTATTTCATTCCCCTTACATGTTTTTCCTCTACTTGCTAAATTTTTGTAAGGTGTCCTTGATTTATGAGAAAGGCGCCCATAAATAAAATTTATTATTATTATTATTATTATATGCTAAATGTTGCCTTGCTCTGGGGGAAAAAGATTTTGACTGTCTACCCTATTCATGCCTCTCATAATATGATATACTTCGAGAGGCATAGATAAGGTAGACAGTCAGAACGGCCTAATTGACTCCCAGTAATGACGCTAGATAATGAGCAATGGTACAAGGGTGAACGTACATCAAAGTTGTCCAGCAGTGACTTGCTTGGAGACACAGCACTTTGGAGCAGCTTGCTGAGTGAGCCGAGGCCCAGCTTCTCTGCCAGTTTCATCCAGTCAGCCCCTGAAACTTCCTGGTTCAACACTTCGTTCAGCTCTCCCAATGCTTCTGAACCCAGGGATGCAATACTGCCTGAAACATAAACACAGAGAACATAGATCAGTACAGCACAGGAACAGGCCCTTTGGCCCACAATGTCCATGCCCAATATGATGCCAAGTTAAACCTCTGCCTGCATGTGAACCATATCCCACCTTTCCCTGCATATCCATGTGCCTATCTAAAAGCTTCCTAAATGTCACTATCTTACCTGTGTCCACCACCACCTCTGGCAGTGTATTCCAGGCACCATCTTTCTATGTGTGAAAAAACAACTTACCTCCCCACATCTCCATATAAACTATCTCCCTCTGACCTCGGAACAATGCCATCTAGTCTTTTATGCTGGGAAAGGGGTTCTGACTGCTACGCCTCTCATAATTTTGTATTCTTCTATCGTCTTCCCCTCATCCTTTGACACTCCAGAGAAAACAATCTACATTTGTCCAACCTCTCCTCATAGCGAATACCCTCTAATCCAGGCCGCATTCTGATAAACCTCTTCTGCACCCTCTGCACAGCTCCCAGGAGGCCGTGGGGAAGCCGGGCAGTGGGTCCCTGCGGTCGGCACCACAGAGACATCAGGAGAGGGCCCAGTGGCGGTCTAGGTGGAGGAAGGGGCCAGCCTTGGAGGAGGACGGGTCAGCAGAGGGTGCCGCAGGGCGGGCGGGAGGACCACGTGGGTGCTGGATGGGTCACAGACAGAAAGGGGACCTGTCGTGGGGGAGGCGCCGAGAACATAGGGGGCCCAGCATGGGGGGGGGGGG
Organism: Amblyraja radiata; assembly: GCF_010909765.2. NCBI lineage: Eukaryota > Metazoa > Chordata > Chondrichthyes > Rajiformes > Rajidae > Amblyraja > Amblyraja radiata. The sequence goes on along the minus strand of NC_045992.1, from coordinate 21,737,997 downwards.
GGGGGGGGGAACAAAGGGGGGGCCATTGGGTACTAAATACATTGCAACTTTGTTGGAGACCTTTACGTGGCTTCTCTTCGCACACCTTGTGTATGCAAAACAAAGAATGTGACTGTTACCCGCCACATGTGATCATTCATTCACAACCTTTCTGCAATGGGGCAACCAGAACTGTGCACAATAGACAAACGTAGAAACATAGAAACATAGTCAACATTTAGTTCCCACATCAATAGCAAGAAGAGATTGCAGATGCTGAAATCTGGATCAAAGAATTAACGACCAGATGGACCCAAATGAAAAGGCAGCATTTGTGGAGGTTGAGGGGAAGTGGAGGAGGAAATTCTTTAGCCAGAGGGTGGTGAATCTGTGGACATCCATTGCCACTGACGTCTGTGGAGGCCAAGTCATTGGGTATTCTTAAAGCAGAGGTTGATTGGCTCTTGATCAGTATCAAAGGATACAGGGAGATGGGGACACCAAGAGAAAGGATACTGAATGGCCTAATTCTGCTTCGTGTCTTGTGGTATTTCTGATCGAGACTCTTCATCAGGACTCACCACCACAGTGGGTGAACTAATCAAACGCTACTCGGGCAGAGATGCGGGTTCAACTCCACTGGGACAAACGACACAAAGGTCCGGAAATTGAAGCAAATTCGGGAATATCCATGTTTCAACGTCGGATAGACAAGGAATGTGAACATGACTGGTGATGTTTGCCAATGAATGCTGATTCTCAAGGAACGTGCCTGATGCTGAGGGCGAGGTGGCACTCGGGCACAGGCTGGTAATATTGGTGCCACATAGCTGACAGATCCCAAAGACCCACACACTCGACTTTGTCACCAACTGTGACATTTACATTCAATGACGGAATACAAATTGTACTGCGACAACAGGTCAGGATTGAACCCGGGTCACTGGATTGTGTCATAGTTATTCAGCAAGGAAACAGGCTCATTGGCCCAACTTGCACATGCCCAGCAAAATGCTCCATTGATGCCAGTCCCACCTGCTCACGTTCCCCCCCTATCCTTCTAAACCTTTCCTATCCATGTACCTGTCCCAATGACTGATCTGAGAGGCTGCACCATTGTGCCAACTGCACTGAAGTCAGAGATATTTACAGCAGGAGGCTGCAAATGGCCATCGCACCATGTGAACCCTGCTCCAGCACTGTCACTGTCCCCATTGCCTTAGTTGCTCGCTGAAGCCCTGTTGCCCAATAATATTCCACAACCTGGCTTTGAATACTGATCCACTTTCTCTTTCAACATTGCAATGCTCTGCCCCATTCTAGGGCACATCAATCCCTCTGCCTAGTACCAGTCTGCCAATGAAACCTCACGGTGGCACAACGGGTAAAGTTGCTGCTTCATACACCAGAGACCCGGGTTCAATCCTGACTACAGGTGCTGTCTGTACAGAGTTTATACGTTCCCCCTGTGAGCTGCATACGTTTTCTCCGGGTACTCTGGTTTCCTCCCACACGCCTAAGACATACAAGTTTGTAGGTATAACTGTAAATTGTCCCTAGTGTGTAGAATAGTGTGAGCGTGCAGGGATCGCTGGTCGGTGCGGACTCGGTGGGCAGAAGGGTCTATTTCCATGCTGTATCTCTAAACTAAACTAAACTAAAGCTCTCCTCAGGTGTCATCTTTTATTCAATATCTCTTTACTGGGTCCAAACCTGATGAAGTGGTCAATTGTAGTTCAATGAAAACAAAAGGTCAAGGTGCAGGATAGTAACCCATTGCAGTGAGCCAATGCCTGACTGGGAATAACAGCAGGGTTATCAGTGAGCCTTTCTCTGCGTAGCAAGACTCACAGATTTAAAGATCCAGCATGGAAACGTGAGCCCACGCCAACCACTGATCCACCCACCGAGTCCGTGCCGAACATACTAGTTCTATTTGTTATCCTACTTTCGCATCAATTCCCTGCATACTAGGAGCGATTTGCAGAGGGCCAATTAACCAACAAACCCGCACGTCTTTGGGATGTGGGAGAAAACCGGAGCACCCTGAGGAAACCCACGCGGTCACAGGGAGGACGTGCAAACTCCACACAGACAGCAGCTGAGGTCAGGATTGAACCCAGGTCCCTAATGCTGTGAGGCAGCGGCTCTACCAGTTGTTCCATTGAAAGGCCCAAGATGTAATGAGTGATGTGTCCATCATGGACTCGACTTTGACCAAAGAGTGTCCCCAACCCACATGAATTTATCACCTCCTGTGACATTTGAAGCAAATGATGGCGTGCAAATTCGACAAATGCCTTTGATGAAGATACTGAAGTTTCGGCGAATGTTTGCAAACTTGCTGATGACATATAGATAAGTGAGGAAGTTGGTTACGAAGAGGACCCAAGGTACTAAAGGGATATGGGGTGGGTTTGGCGAGTGGGCAAAGATGGTGCAAATGGAGTGTAACGTGGGAAAGTGTGACAATGTCCATTTGGGATAGAAAATGGAAAAGCATATGATGTAGATGGTGGGAGATGGCAGAGCTGAGGTATCCAGGGTTCTGATGGCCCGGTGCCTAGTGTGTAAACCACCAACACGTGGGAATAAGTAAATAGGAATGTAAACACATTGTCAATGTTTATAGTGGGAGGAATAAAAGACAAAAGGAGTTCATGCTTCATTTACAGCGGGTCAGGCAGCATCTGGAGAGAAGGAATGTGTGACGTTTCAGGTCAAGACCATTCTTCAGACTGAGTCAGGGGAAAGTTTGGACTGGCTGGGCTTGCATCTGCTGGAGTCCAGATGAATGAAGTTGATTGAATTGAAAGATGTGATCCTGATGGATGTTAGAAACATAGAAAATAGGTGCAGGAGGAGGCCATTCGGCCCTTCGAGCCAGCACCGCCATTCATTGTGATCATGGCTGATCGTCCCCTATCAATAACATGTGCCTGCCTTCTCCCCATATCCCTTGACTACACTAGCCTCTATCTAACTCTCTCTTAAATCCATCCAGTGACTTGGCCTCCATTGCCCTCTGTGGCAGGGAATTCCATAAATTCACAACTCTCTGGGTGAAAAAGTTTTTTCTCACCTCAGTCTTAAATTACCTCCCCTTTATTCTAAGACTGTGGCCCCTGGTTCTGGACTCGCCCAACATTGGGAACATTTTTCCTGCATCTAGCTTGTCCAGTCCTTTTATAATTTTATATGTTTCTATAAGATCCCCCTCATCCTTCTAAACTCCAGTGAATACAAGTCTAGTCTTTTCAATCTTTCCTCATATGACAGTCCCGCCACATTGACAGAGTGAATATGGTGACAGCTGCCTCGTGGTGCCATAAAGCATAGGAACTTGCCCTTCCACTCATTGCATTGATACCAACCATCATGCCCATTTATATAAACAATACCATTAGTTTCAATATAATTATGGAGAGGGTCAGAACTGGACCTAGGGTTGAGATTTTTGATTGGAGAAAGGCTAACTTTGAATAGATGCGAAAGGATTTAAAAGGAGTAAATTGGGACATTTTGTTTTATGGGAAAGATGTGGAAGAGAAATGGACTACATTTAAAGGTGAAATTTTAAGAGTACAGAATCTTTATGTCCCTGGAAATTGGACACTTGGTTCGGAAAAAGAGGGAGATCTACAATAATTATAGGCAGCATGGAGTAAATGAGGTGCTTGAGGAGTATAAAGAATGTAAAAAGAATCTTAAGAAAGAAATTAGAAAAGCTAAAAGAAGATATGAGCTTGCTTTGGCAAGTAAGGTCCAAAGGGTTTCTACAGCTATATTAATAGCAAAAGGATAACGAGGGATAAAATTGGTCCATTCGAGAGTCAGAGTGGACAGCTATCTGCAGAGCCAAAAGAGATGGGGGAGATATTGAACAATTTCTTTTCTTCGGTATTCACCAAGGAGAACGATATTGAATTATGTGAGGTAAGGGAAACAAGTAGAGTAGCTATGGAAACTATGAGATTCAAAGAAGAGGAAGTACTGACACTTTTGAGAAATTTAAAAGTGGATAAGTCTCCAGGTCCGGACAGGATATTCCCTAGGACATTGAGGGAAGTTAGTGTAGAAATAGCAGGGGCTATGACAGAAATATTTCAAATGTCATTAGAAACGGGAATAGTGTCGGAGGATTGGCGTACTGCGCATGTTGTTCCATTGTTTAAAAAGGGGTCTAAGAGTAAACCTAGCAATTATAGACCTGTTAGTTTGACGTCAGTGGTGGGCAAATTAATGGAAAGGATTCTTAGAGATAATATATATAAGCATCTGGATAAACAGGGTCTGATTAGGAACAATCAACATGGATTTGTGCCTGGAAGGTCATGTTTGACTAATCTTCTTGAATTTTTTGAAGAGGTTACTCGGGAAATTGATGAGGGTAAAGCAGTGGATGTTGTATATATGGACTTCAGTAAGGCCTTTGACAAGGTTCCTCATGGAAGGTTGGTTAAGAAGGTTTAATGGTTGGGTATTAATGGTGGAGTAGCAAGATGGATTCAACAGTGGCTGAATGGGAGATGCCAGAGAGTAATGGTGGATGGTTGTTTGTCAGGTTGGAGGCCAGTGACTAGTGGGGTGCCACAGGGATCTGTGTTGGGTCCACTGTTGTTTGTCATGTACATCAATGATCTGGATGATGGTGTGGTAAATTGGATTAGTAAGTATGCAGATGATACTAAGATAGGTGGGGTTATGGATAATGAAGTAGATTTTCAAAGTCTACAGAGAGATTTATGCCAGTTGGAAGAGTGGGCTGAAAGATGGCAGATGGAGTTTAATGCTGATAAGTGTGAGGTGCTACATCTTGGCAGGACAAATCAAAATAGGACGTACATGGTAAATGGTAGGGAATTGAAGAATGCAGGTGAACAGAGGGATCTGGGAATAACTGTGCACAGTTCCCTGAAAGTGGAATCTCATATAGATAGGGTGGTAAAGAAAGCTTTTGGTGTGCTGGCCTTTATAAATCAGAGCATTGAGTATAGAAGTTGGGATGTAATGTTAAAATTGTACAAGGCATTGGTGAGGCCAATTCTGGAGTATGGGGGACAATTTAGGTCGCCTAATTATAGGAAGGATGTCAACAAAATAGAGAGAGTACAGAGGAGATTTACTAGAATGTTGCCCGGGTTTCAGCAACTAAGTTACAGAGAAAGGTTGAACAAGTTAGGGCTTTATTCTTTGGAGCGCAGAAGGTTAAGGGGGGACTTGATAGAAGTCTTTAAAATGATGAGAGGGATAGACAGAGTTGACGTGGATAAGCTTTTCCCACTGAGAGTAGGGAAGATTCAAACAAGGGGACATGACTTGAGAATTAAGGGACTGAAGTTTAGGGGTAACATGAGGGGGAACTTCTTTACTCAGAGAGTGGTGGCTGTGTGGAATGAGCTTCCAGTGAAGGTGGTGGAGGCACGTTAGTTTTTATCATTTAAAAATAAATTGGATAGTTATATGGGCGGGAAAGGAATGGAGGGTTATGGTCTGAGCGCAGGTATATGGGACTAGGGGAGAATACGTGTTCGACACGGACTAGAAGGGTCGAGATGGCCTGTTTCCGTGCTGTAATTGTTATATGGTTATATGGTTATACTAAAAGGTAGAGACTATTTTCTAAATGGGGTGAGAATCCAGAAATCGGAGGTGCAAATGGACTTAGGAGTGCTGGTGCAGGGTTCCCTAAAAGTGAATCTGCAAGTCAAATCGGTGTTAAAGGAAGAAAACTCAATGCTAGCATTTATTTCAAGGGCTTGTGCACAAAAACAGGGATGTAATGTTGAGGCTCTATAAGGCGCGGACAAGGCCGCATTTGGAATATTGTGAGCAATTTTAGGCACCATATCTGTGGAAGGGTGTGCTGGCTCTGGAGAGGGTCCAAAGGAGGTTTACAAGAATGATCGCAGGAATGAGTAGGTTAACATATGATGAGCGTTTGTCGGCACTGGGCCTGTACTCACTGGAGTTTAGAACAATGACGGGGGACCTCATTGAAACATACCAATTAGTGAAAGGCTTGGATAGAGTGGATGTGGAGAAGATGTTTCCACTAGTGGGAGAGTCTAGAACTAGAAGTCACAGCCTCAGAATTAAAGGACATACTTTTAGGAAGGAGATGAGGAGACATTTCTTTAGTCAGAGGGTGGTGAATGTGGATTTCTTTGCCATAGAAGAGTGTGGAGGCCAGGTCAGTGGATATTTCTGAGGCAGAGATAGATAGATTCTTGATTAGTACAGGTGTCAGGGGTTATGGGTAGAAGGCAGGAGAATGGGTTGATTGGCCAGATGGGCGGAGGAATGGTTGTACCGGGGGCTCTGGCGCTGTGAGGCATCAACTCGACCTTTGTGTCACCATGCTGCCGATAACCACTGTGCTGATGTACTCCAATCTCAGTGCAGATACATTCACCATGAAAGCAAACCCACCCATAATAAACATTAGTTTATTATGATATTACAAAAGTTAGTGGTTTTGCAGATAGTGAAGATGGTTGTGAACGATTGCAGCAGGATCTGGATCGATTGGCCAGGTGGGCGAAGGAATGGTTGATGGAATTTAATCCAGAGAAGTGCGAGGTGTTTCATTTTGGTATGTGGAACAAGGGCAGGACCTACACAGTAAATGGTAGGCATTGTTGTAGTGTTGTAGAGCAGAGGGATCTAGGAGTACAGGTGCATGGTTCCTTGAAGGCGAGTTGTAGGTAGATAACGCGGTCAAAAAGGCTTTTGGCACTTTTGCCTTCATCAGTCAGAGTATTGAGTATAGAACTTGGGGAGTCATGTTGTAGTTGTATAAGACGTTGGTGAGACCACATTTAGAATATTGTGTTCAGTTCTGGGCACCATATTATAGGAAAGATATTGTCTTTCCTATAATATTTAAGGATTCAGAAAATATTTACGAGGATGTTGCCAGGACAAGAGGGTGTGAGCTATAGGGAGAGGTTGAGTAGGCTGGGTCTCTATTCCATGGAGCATAGGAGGATGAGGGGAGATCTTATAGAGGTATACAAAATCACGAGAGGAATAGATCGGTTAGATGCACAGAGTCTTTTGTCCAGAGTAAGGGCATAGGTTCAAGGTGAAGGGGAAAAGATTTAATAGGAATCCGAGGGGTAACTTTTTCACACAAAGGGTGGTGGGTGTATGGAACAAATTGCCAGAGCAGGTAGTTGAGGCTGGGACTATCCCATCGTTTAAGAAATAATTAGATAGGTACATGAATATGACAGGTTTGGAGGGATATGGACCAAGCGTAGGCAAGTGGGACTAGTGTAGCTGGGACATTGTTGGCCGGTGTGTGTGAGTTGGGCCGAAGGGCCTGTTTGTACACTGTATCACTCTGTGACTCTAATGGGGTTCAGAGGGAGAGATAGATCAGCCATGATTAAATGGCGGAGTAGACTTTTGGGCTAAATGGCCTAATTCTACTCCTATTCCTTATGACGTTATGACTAATTCAACTTGGCTGCATTAATTCTATATCCCATCATGGGGAACTATATCCCTTCGGGGAATTACAGATCAGTTAGTCTAACATCGGTAGTGGGGAAACTGCTAGAGTCAGTTAGAGTCAGGTACCTACTAGAGGAAGGGCAGTGCTGGACCTCCTGTTAGGAAATGAGACGGGACAGGTGGCGGAGGTATGCGTTGGGGAGCACTTCGGGTCCAGTGATCACAATACCATTAGTTTCAATATAATTATGGAGAAGGTCAGAACTGGACCTAGGGTTGAGATTTTTGATTGGAGAAAGGCTAACTTTGATGAGATGCGAGATGATTTAAAAGGAGTGGACTGGGACATTTTGTTTTATGGGAAAGATGTAGAAGAGAAATGGTGGACATTTAAAGGGGAAATTTTAAGAGTACAGAATCTTTATGTTCCTGTTCGGTTGAAAGGAAACAGTAAAAATTGGAAAGAGCCCTGGTTTTCAAGGGAAATTGGACATCTTGTTCGGAAAAAGAGGGAGATCTACAATAATTATAGGCAGCATGAAGTAAATGAGGTGCTTGTGGAGTATAAGGAATGTAAAAAAAATCTTAAGAAAGAAATTAGAAAAGCTAAAAGAAGATATGAGGTTGCTTTGGCAAGTAAGGTGAAAGTAAATCCAAAGGGTTTCTACAGCTATATTAATAGCAAAAGGATAACGAGGGATAAAATTGGTCCATTGGAGAAACAGAGTGGGCAGCTATCTGCAGAGCCAAAAGAGATGTGGGAGATATTGAACAATTTCTTTTCTTCGGTATTCACCAAGGAGAAGGATATTGAATTATGTGAGGTAAGGGAAACGAGTAGAGTAGTTATGGATACTATGAGTTTCAAAGTAAAAGAAGTACTGACACTTTTGAAAAATATAAAAGTGGATAAGTCTCCAGGTCCTGACAGGATATTCCCTAGGACATTGAGGGAAGTTAGTGTAGAAATAGCCGGGGCTATGACAGAAATATTTCAAATGTCATTAGAAACGGGAATAGTCCCCGAGGATTGGCGTACTGCGCATGTTGTTCCATTGTTTAAAAAGGGTTCTAAGAGTAAACCTAGCAATTATAGACCTGTTAGTTTGACTTCAGTGGTGGGCAAATTAATAGAAAAGATACTTAGAGATAATATATATAAGCATCTGGATAAACAGGGTCTGATTAGGAACAGTCAACATGGATTAGTGCCTGGAAGGTCATGTTTGACTAACTTCTTGAATTTTTTGAAGAGGTTACTAGGGAAATTGACGAGGGTAAAGCAGTGGATGTTGTCTATATGGACTTTAGTAAGGCCTTTGACAAGGTTCCTCATGGAAGGTTGGTTAAGAAGGTTAAACTGTTGTGTATAAATGCAGGAATAGCAAGATGGATTCAGCAGTGGCTGAATGGGAGAAGCCAGAGGGTAATGGTGGATGACTGTTTGTCGGGTTGGAGGCAGGTGACTAGTGGGGTGCCTCAGGGATCTGTGTTGGGTCCTTTGTTGTTTGTCATGTACATCAATGATCTGGATGAAGGGGTGGTAAATTGGATTAGTAAGTATGCAGTGATACCAAGATAGGGGGTGTTGTGGATAATGAAGAGGATTTCCAAAGTCTACAGAGTGATTTAGGCCATTTGGAAAAATGGGCTGAAAGATGGCAGATGGAGTTTAATGCTGATAAATGTGAGGTGTTACACCTTGGCAGGACAAATCAAAATAGGACGTACATGATAAATGGTAGGGAATTGAAGAATACAGTTGAACAGAGGGATCTGGGAATAACCGTGCATAGTTCCTTGAAGGTGGAATCTCATATAGATAGGGTGGTAAAGAAAGCTTTTGGTATGCTAGCCTTTATAAATCAGAGCATTGAGTATAGAAGCTGGGATGTAATGTTAAAATTGTACAAGGCATTGGTGAGACCAAATCTGGAGTATGGTGTACAATTTTGGTCGCCCAATTTCTTTTTTTTTTTTTTTTTTTTAATTTTTTTTTAGAGATACAGCGCGGAAACAGGCCCTTCGGCCCACCGGGTCCGCGCCGAACAGCGATCCCCGCACACTAACACTATCCTACACACACAGTAGGGACAATTTTTACATTTACACCAAGCCAATTAACCTACAAACCTGCACGTCTTTGGAGTGTGGGAGGAAACCGAAGTTCTCGGGGGAAAACCCACGCAGGTCACGGGGAGAACGTACAAACTCCGTACAGACAGCACCCGTAGTCGGGATCGAACCTGGGTCTCCGGCACTGCATTCGCTGTAAGGCAGCAACTCTACCGCTGCGCCACCGTGATCGCTTGAATTATAGGAAGGATGTCAACAAAATAGAGAGAGTACAGAGGAGATTTACTAGAATGTTACCTGGGTTTCAACAACTAAGTTACAGAGAAAGGTTGAATAAGTTAGGTCTTTATTCTCTGGAGCGCAGAAGGTTAAGGGGGGACTTGATAGAGGTCTTTAAAATGATGAGAGGGATAGACAGAGTTGATGTGATCAAGCTTTTCCCTTTGAGAATAGGGAAGATTCAAACAAGAGGACATGACTTCAGAATTAAGGGACAGAAGTTTAGGGGTAACATGAGGGGGAACTTCTTTACTCAGAGAGTGGTAGCGGTGTGGAATGAGCTTCCAGTGGAAGTGGTGGCGGCAGGTTCGTTGGTATCATTTAAGAATAAATTGGATAGGCATATGGATGAGAAGGGAATGGAGGGTTATGGTATGAGTGCAGGCAGGTGGGACTAAGGGAAAAAAATTGTTCGGCGCGGGCTTGTAGGGCCGAGATGGCCTGTTTCCGTGCTGTAATTGTTATATGGTTATATGGTTATATATGGTTATTAAAGATGGGATAGCAGCATATTTGGAAAGTGGTGAAATCATTGGACAATGTCAGCATGGATTTACGAAAGGTAAATCATGTCTGACGGATCTTATAGAATTATTCGAGGATGTAACTAGTAGAGTGGATAAGGGAGAACCAGTAGATGTGTTATATCTGGACTTTCAGAAGACTTTCGACAAGGTCCCACATAAGAGATTAGTATACAAACTTAAAGCACACGGTATAGGGGGTTCAGTATTGATGTGGACAGAGAACTGGCTGGCAAACAGGAAGCAAAGAGTAGAAGTGAACGGGTCCTTTTCAGAATTGCAGGCAGTGACTAGTGGGGTACCGCAAGGCTCAGTGCTGGGACCCCAGCTATTTACAATATATATTAATGATTTGGACGAGGGAATTGAACGCAACATCTCCAAGTTTGCGGATGACACGAAGCTGGGGGGCAGTGTTAGCTATGAGGAGGATGCTAGGAAGTGGTTAAGAAGGTTCAATGGTTGGGTATTAATGGTGGAGTAGCAAGATGGATTCAACAGTGGCTGAATGGGAGATGCCAGAGAGTAATGGTGGATGGTTGTTTGTCAGGTTGGAGGCCAGTGACGAGTGGGGTGCCACAGGGATCTGTGTTGGGTCCACTGTTGTTTGTCATGTACATCAATGATCTGGACGATGGTGTGGTAAATTGGATTAGTAAGTATGCAGATGATACTAAGATAGGTGGGGTTGCGGGTAATGAAGTAGAGTTTCAAAGTCTACAGAGAGATTTATGCCAGTTGGAAGAGTGGGCTGAAAGATGGCAGATGGAGTTTAATGCGGATAAGTGTGAGGTGCTACATCTTGGCAGGACAAATCAAAATAGGACGTACATGGTAAATGGTAGGGAATTGAAGAATGTAGGTGAACAGAGGGATCTGGGAATAACTGTGCACAGTTCCCTGAAAGTGGAATCTCATGTAGATAGGGTGGTAAAGAAAGCTTTTGGTGTGCTGGCCTTTATAAATCAGAGCATTGGGATGTAATGTTAAAATTGTACAAGGCATTGGTGAGGCCAATTCTGGAGTATGGTGTACAATTTTGGTCGCCTAATTATAGGAAGGATGTCAACAAAATAGAGAGAGTACAGAGGAGATTTACTAGAATGTTGCCTGGGTTTCAGCAACTAAGTTACAGAGAAAGGTTGAACAAGTTAGGGCTTTATTCTTTGGAGCGCAGAAGGTTAAGGGGGGACTTGATTGAGGTTTTTAAAATGATGAGAGGGATAGACAGAGTTGACGTGGAAAAGCTTTTCCCACTGAGAGTAGGGAAGATTCAAACAAGGGGACATGACTTGAGAATTAAGGGACTGAAGTTTAGGGGTAACATGAGGGGGAACTTCTTTACTCAGAGAGTGGTAGCTGTGTGGAATGAGCTTCCAGTGAAGGTGGTGGAGGCAGGTTCGTTTTTATCAATTAAAAATAAATTGGATAGTTATATGGATGGGAAAGGAATGGAGGGTTATGGTCTGAGCGCAGGTATATGGGACTAGGGGAGATTATGTGTTCGGCACGGACTAGAAGGGTCGAGATGGCCTGTTTCCGTGCTGTAATTGTTATATGGTTATTATATCGGAGGCTGCAAGGTGACTTGGTTAGGCTGAGTGAGTGGGCAAATGCATGGCAGATGCAGTATAATGTGGATAAATGTGAGGTTATCCAATTTGGTTGCAAAAACAGGAAAGTAGACTATTATCTAAATGGTGGCAAGAGAAAAGGGGAGATGCAATGAGACCTGGGGAGACCTGGGTGTCATGGTACACTGGTCATTGAAGGTGGGCATGCAGGTGCTGCAGGCAGTGAAGAAAGCGAATGGTATGTTAGCATTCATAGTAAAAGGATTTGAGTATAGGAGCAGGGAGGTTCTACTGCAGTTGTACAGGGTCTTGGTGAGACCACATCTGGAGTATTGCGTACAGTTTTGGTCTCCAAATCTGAGGAAAGACATTCTTGCCATAGAGGGAGTACAGATAAGGTTCACCAGACTGATTCCTGGGATGTCAGGACTTTCATATGAAGAAAGACTGGATAGACTCGGCTTGTACTCGCTAGAATTTAGGAGATTGAGGGGGGATCTTATAGAAACTTACAAAATTCTTAAGGGGTTGTACAGGCTAGATGCAGGAAGATTGTTTCCGATGTTGGGGAAGTCCAGGACAAGGAGTCACAGTTTAAGGATAAAGGGGAAATCCTTTGGGACTGAGATGAGAAAAGCATTTTTCACACAGAGTGGTGAATCTCTGGAACTTTCTGCCACAGAAGAGAGTTGAGGCCAGTTCATTGGCTGTATTTAAGAGGGAGTTAGATGTGGCCCTTGTGGCTAAGGGATCAGGGGGTATGGAGAGAAGGCAGGTACAGGATACTGAGTTGGATGATCAGCCATGATCATATTGAATGGCGGTGCAGGCTCGAAGGGCCGAATGGCCTACTCCTGTACCTATTTTCTATGATTCTATGATTCATACCTTGCTCATTCAAGTACCTGTCTCTTAAGATGCCCCTTAAATATTGTTTTGTTCCTGATTCCAGTTTCCTTCTTCCTCTGCAGCTCAGTCAAAATTGTTTATAAGTACATTAAGGGAAAGAGAGTAACTAAAAGGAAAATAGGACTGGTCAGAAGCATCTGTGTGAGGAGCCACAGGAGATGAGGAATGTCCTCCATGAATATAAATTGTGTGGAGAAAGACATTAAAACTAATGATGTGGAATTCTGTGGAATTCTCAGCCTCAGAGGGCGGTGGAGGCAGGTTCTCTGGATGCTTTCAAGAGAGAGCTAGATATGGCTCTTAAAAATAGCGGAGTCAGGGGATATGGGGAGAAGGCAGGAACGGGGTACTGATTGTGGATGATCAGCCATGATCACATTGAATGGCGGTGTTGGCTCGAAGGGCCGAATGGCCTACTCCTGCACCTATTATCTATAGTCCATAGGGAACTTGGAACAGGAACTGAAGATGTTCTGAGGGCAGTCCGCATGGCAGTCAGGGAGGTGCTGGACATCCTACTGCGTATGAAGGTAGAAAAATCCCTGGTGTCTGATCAGATATACCCGAGGTCACAGTGGGAAGCTAGGGAAGAAATTGCAGGAGCCCTGACTGAGGTTGTTAGATATGGGTGGGATGCTGGAAGACTGGAGGGTGGCTAATGTTGTGCCTCTATTTAAGAAGCGGTCCAAGGAAAAGCCTGGGAACTATGGACCTGTGGCAGGCAAGATACCATAGAGAATTCTGAGGAATAAGATTTATAAGCATTTAGATAGACAGGCGCTGATTAGGGATGGATAGTGTGGCTCTGTGCATGGGAGAGCGCGTCTCAGAAATATGATTGAGTGTTTTGAAGAAACCAAGATGGCTGACGAGGGCAAGGCCATAAGAAGTTGGCTACAAGGTATCTGATAGGGTTCCGCATGGTAGGCTAGATTGCACGGCATCCAGAGATAGCCGACTGGATAGAAAATTGGCGTGGTGGAAGGAAGCAGAGCGTAATGGTGGAAGGATGTTTATTGGACTGGAGGCCTGTGATGTGCCTCAAGGATTGGTGCTGGGCCCATTGCTATTTGTGGCTTATATCAACAATTTAGATGAGAAGGTAGACACAAAAAGTAAAACAGCAGGACAGGCAACAACATGTCTGGAGAGAAGGAATGGGTGGCGTTTCGGATCGAGATCCTTCTTCAGACTGAGGATCTCGACCCGAAACGTCACCATTCCATCTCTCCAGATATGCTGCCTGTCCCGCTGAGTTTCTCCAGATTTTTTTGTCTATCTTCAGTTTAAACCAGCATCTGCAGGTCCTTCCAACACATTTAGATGAGAATGTACAAGGCATGAGTGGCAAGTTTGCAGATAACACTAAAGTAGATGGTATCGTAGACAGTGGCGCTGGTTATTGAAAATGACAGCAGGATCTTGATCAGCTGGGCACGTGGGTAAAGAATGGCTAATGAGGTTTAATGTCGATTAGAGTGAGGTGTTGCATTTTGGAAAGTCAAATTAGGGCTGGACCTTCACAATGAGTGGAGGGGGAGGGGGGGGGGGGGGGAATGGTTACCAGGTGGAAGGGAAAGGCAGAGTTGAGTTACAATGGGATCATCTGTGATCTCATTAAGCAGTGCAGACAGGTGCAAAGTTGTACGATCATTAAGTAACAGACGAATTGCCAGCTCAGAACTACTGGACATCTGAACAACTCTCATCAACTTCTACACTATCTTGCACTAATTGTATCTTTATCCTTTATCTGTACACTGTGGACGGCTTGATTGTAATCATGTCTAGTCTTTCTGCTGACTGGATTACACACGCAAACCAAAACGTTTCACTGTAGCTCAGTCCACGTGACAATAATAAAGTGAACTCATTGTGTTCAGTTGTTATCATCCTGTTATAAGAAAGATGATGTTAGGCTGGAAAGGGTGCAGAGAAGATTTATGATGTTGTTGCCAGGACTCGAGGGCCTGAGCTATAGGGAGCAGTTGAGCAGGATGGGATTCTATTCCTTTGAGCACAGGAAGATGAGGAGTGATCTTATAGAGGTGTACAAAATCATGAGGGGAATAGATAGCGTAAATACACAGAACCTTTTACCTCGAAGAGTGGAATCAAGAACCAGATGACATAGGTTTATGGTGAAGGGGGAAAGATTTAAATAGGATTCTGAGGGGCAACTTTTTTTGGTGGGACTAGTGGGGACTAGTGTAGATATTGTTGGTTGGCATGGGCAAGTTGGGCCGAAGGGCCTGTTTCCACACTGTATGACTCTCTAAACTAAACACTACTGATCACTGGGTGCACCAATGAATACACAATGCCACTAGCCTTGTTAGCCAAGTTCTCTCATCATTCTACCCAGGACAAAATGCAAATGGCAGTGGGGTAGATAATGGGCAGCAGACTGGCAGCTGCCCCCGTCATGCCCAATGATGTACCCTCCAGCCCCCGCTGTCCAAACACAGAATCACAGACAAACCGGAGCTACCTTGCTGAACATCAGCCGACTTCACACTCTGCTCCTCCCAGTTACACGAAATTCCTTGTAAAATATCCCGCACCTGTGTGGAATAGAATAGGTCAGATTCTCTACAAGGCTGTGCTGACAATATTAACATTATTGTACAAATGTGTGTTTAAGGTTTTACCGTTCTTCAATGCAAAGTTTGTCAACTTTTCTGTTTCCCCACACAGTTACCTTGGGGTCTGATTGTTGATAATTAATGGTCATAACACGGCATCCTATGCAGCGCAGAAACACCCACCAAGTCCACACCGACCAGTGATCCCCGCATACGAACACTATCCTAAACACACTAGGAACAATTTTACATAGATACCAAACCAATGAACATACAAACTTGTATGTCTTTGGGAGGAAACTGAAGATCTTGGAGAAAACCCACGCAGGTCATGGGGAGAACGTACAAACTCTGTACAGACAGCACCCATAGTCGGGATCAAACCCGGGTCTGTGGAGCTACTGTTGCACCACTGTGCCGCACGTTCACCAAGTACAGGGCTACAAGTCATTCCCATTTCCCAGCTCCCGGCTACATGTTCTCATCCGGGTTCCCTGTAAACACGTGGGGTCTCGGTCTCATGGCCCCTTCAGCACTCCAGACACCCACTTCTCCTCAGCTCCCTTTCAGCCTGACACCAATTAATTTGTAGTTGGGAGGAACCTCAGATGCTGGTTTACACCGAAGATAGACACTAAATGCTAGAGTAACTCAGCGGGTCGGGCAGCATCTCTGCAGATATTATCAGGCAGCTGTATCATCATACTACAACTAGAGAGCAGTCCTGAACTCCTATCCACCTCATTGTTGACCCTCGTACTATCTTTGATCGGACATTACCTCACACTAAATGTTATTCCCTTTATCATGTATCTGTATACTGTCAATGGCTCGATTGTAATCATGTATTGTCTTTCCGCTGACTGGTTAGTACACAAAAGCTTTTCACTGTACCTCGGTATACGTCACAATAAACTAATCTGAACTGAATGGGTGACATTTCAGGTTGAGGCCCTTCTTCAGACTAAGTCTGAAGAAGGGTTTCGACCCAAAACGTCATCCATTCCTTCTCTCCAGAAATGCTGCCCGTCCCGTTGAGTTACTCCAGCATTTTGTGTCTATCACCAATTCATGTGTGTTCTGTACCTGGGGAAGTGGGCTCTTCCTGTTCATCGTGACGCACATTTATACACCTTAACAAAGACTACTGAATCATCTCACAGTCAGTCTCAGCCAGCCCGTCTCTGGAAACCACAGTCCCACAGCCCCTGGAGCCACCTCCCTTCCATGGACTCCATCTACACCTCACGCTACCTTGGCAAGGCCATCATCATAGTCTCACTGGTCACTGCAATTGGGGTGGCACGGTGGCACAACAGTAGAGCTGCTTCCTTAGACCCAGGTTCGATCTTGACTACGGGTGACGTATGCATGGAGTTTGTACATTCTCCCTGTGACCGCATGGGTTTTCTCCAGGAGCTCCAGTTTCCTCCTGCACTCTAAAAGCGTAAAATTGTACATTTTCCCTAGAGTGTAGGATAGTGCTAGTGCACAGGGTGATTGCTGGTCGGCGCGGACTCAGCGGGCCGAAGAGCCTGTTTCCACATTGTATTTCGAAGGTAAAGTAAAGACATCCCTCCCATCTCCTCTGTGCAACAATTTCCACCAGATCGTGACCTGGATGATCACAAACCTTCTGGTCGCTGGTGATGTCGAGCGGCGTGTGTCCACGGCTGATGTCCACGTCTGCATCATCCTCTTCCTCAGAGTCCAGCAGCGGCTCATAGTTCTCCGCATCACGATCAGCTCCTGGCGTGGGAGGAAGGCAGGCAGGTGAGGGCAGGGCAGGGCAGGACAGGAGAGGGCAGGGCAGGGCAGGACAGGAGAGGGCAGGTGAGGGCAGGGCAGGGCAGGGCAGGAGAGGACAAGTCAAACGCACAGCACCTTCATTGGCACATGGAAATGCTGGGAATACAGTGCAATATGTGGAATTCTTTGCCACAGACGCCTGTGGAGACCATCATTGGGTATTGTTAAAGTGGAGATTGACACGTTCTGATTAGTAAGGACGTCAAAGGTTACGATAAAAGGAATGGATTTGAGAGTGAAAAACAGATCAGCCATGATAGTGGTGGAGTAGTTTCGATGGGCTGAATGGCCTAATTCTGCTCCTATGACATGGTCTCGTACATTGTTATACATGGTAAGAAGCGACCAATTGGTCTCGGTAATGGAACGCAGCAGACAGAGGAGACGGGTTGTTTGCAGGAATGGGGAAGAAGTATTAAACAAACATTCAGCCATAAGGACTACAATGAATGTGTCAAGAGAGGATAGAAGGCGAGGTGAAGGTGAGACACCAGGAGTCTGAGCGAGCAGTTCTGTGGAACTGGAGGTGGCCAGGATGAGATACATCCCATTAGCGAGAGCCTCAGTGATTTCTTTTCTCCTGATGGGCAGCATGTTAGCGCAGCGGTAGAGGTGGTGCCTTACAGCGCCAGTCACCCTGGCTCCTTCCTGACTAGGAGTGCTGTCTCTATGGAGTTTGTACATTTTCCCTATTAGTTTTCTCCAGGTTCGCCAGTTTCCTCCCACACTCCGAAGATGTACAGGTTTGTAGATTAATTGATTTTGGTAAAATTCAAAACTGTCATTGGTGTGTAGGATAGTGCTACTGTACGGGGATCGCTGGTCGGCATGGACTCGGTCGGCTGAAAGGCCTGTTTCCGCGATGTACCAGTCTAAAGTCTTATGGATATCAACAAGAGGGATAGTTTAATGTGAGAGGAAGGAGTTTTAAAGCGGAAATATCTTCTTTTATAACAGAGAGGGGCTGATATCTGGATCTCCTTGACACAGATATGGATACAATTGTGATATTTGAGGTATTTAACCAGACAGGCAGGGCATTGAAGGATATAGACCCAACGTGGACAAATCGGATTAGTTTAGACAGACAAAAGGGTTAGCATGGTCGGTGGGCCAAAGGGCCCTTCTCTGTGCTGTACTTCAGTGATACAGTGGGAGACTGGGAGAGTCTAGGACCAGAAGCCACAGCCTCAGAATAAAATTGACGTACCTTTAGAAAGGAGATGAGGAGGAATTTCTTTAGGTGGTGAATCTGTGGAATTCATTGCCACAGGCAGCTGTAAACGCCAAGTCATTGGGTGTTTTTAAGGTGGAGATAGATAGATTCTTGATCAGTAAGGGTGTCAGGGGTTATGGGGAGAAGGCAGGAGAATGGGGCTGAGAAGGAAAGATAGATCAGCCTTGATTGAATGGCGGAGTGGATTCAATGGGCCAAATGGCATAATTCGTCCTATGTCCTTATGAACATGAACATGCAGGGAAGAGCTGGAGGGCAGGGTGAGAGAAGACACTAGATCTGAAGCCACTCACGAGGATGAGATTGTGCTGACAGACTGTGGGAATTCATTCTCCACTGCTGCTGAGGTGGTAAAAAAGCAATTTCACAATTTATGCCAAAGTGTCTTGAACAGTTAGGGATCAACGAGGAGTCATTCAAGCTGGAAAGGGTACAGAGCAGATTTACAAGGATGTTCAAGGCCAGGAGTCCACGGCCTGAGCTATAAGAAGAGGTTGAGCAGGCTGGAACTCCGTTCCTTGGAGTGCAGGAGGATGAGGGGTGATCTTATAGAGGTGTACAAAATCACCAGAGGAACAGATTGGGTAAACGCAGACTCTCTTACCCAGAGTAGGGGAATCGAGGCCAAGAGGACATAGATTTAAGGTCAGGGAGGACAAGATTTAATAGGAACACGAGGGGTAACCTTTTCACATAAAGGGTGGTGGGTGTATGGAACGAGCTGCTGGAAGAGGTAGTTGAGGCAATGTTTAAAAATCATAGACATGTTTGACTAAAGAAATTCATCATCTCCTTCCTAAAATAACTTCCTTTAATTTTGAGGCTAGGACCTCTAGTCCTAGACTCTCCCACGAGTGGGAACATCCTCTCCACATCCACTCAGTCCAAATCTTTCATAATTCTGTACATTTGAATGAGATAATGTACAATAAAGCAACATTGAACCGTTGACAATGAGCTGCCGGAGGAGGTAGTTGACGCAGGGATTATCACAATGTTTAAGAAATATTTTTACATGGATAGGACAGGATTGGAGGGATATGGGCCAAACGTAGGCAGGTGGGCCTAGTATATCTGGGACATGTTTGGGCTGAAGGGCATGTATCACTCTATGACGGGGCGGAGGGAATTTGACGGGGGGGGGGGGGTGTTTGGGGTCAGAGGCTGTGGGCAATGACAATGTAGTGGGAGGAGCTGAGAGACATCCACACACACAGGCCCAGCTTGGGACAGGTAGAGGTAGAAGGTGGACCCTTCCCCACAGGAGGGGGGGCGTAAGCAGCCCCCACCTCTGGGTGCAGCTTACAGCAGAGCAGAAGGACGTGGGGTTTGGACAGTGACAGAGTTGTGATGGGATGTGAGGGGAGGCAGAGCCGCTGGACGGGCACGGTCGTGACCAACCTGCCCCGAGCAGTATGGCGGTGAGGGCCGGGAAGCCGTAGCCGGCAGCCAGGTGTAGCGCAGTGTTCCCCTGGAACGTCGGTCGGTCCACATCCACGCCGGCCTGCGGACACCAAAAGCACATTGCAGTTTGAACTTTACAGTTACTGTCCTCCAGTACATCTGGGAGATTGTTTGTGTCTTCCTTAGTGAAGACAGAATCCGAAGTCCCTAATCACCTCTTCTGCCATTTCTTTGTTGCACATAATAATTCCACCTTTGTCTGCCTTCAAGGGACCCACATTTGACTTTTCTACTCTTTTTCCCTTAACATATCTAAAGAAGCTTTTACTGTCCTTCTTTATATTCCTGGCCAGCTTCCCTTCATACTTCATCTTTTCAGCCCGTATTGCCCGTTTTGTTTCGTTCTGTTGTCCTATGAAAGTTTCCCAATCCTCTGGCTTCTGGCCACTCTTTGCTGTGTTATATATTCTTTTCTTTTAGTTTTATTCTATCCCTAACTTCTCTTGTCAACCACGGTTGCCTCCTTTTTCTTCCTTTTTGGAATGATATAATCCTGCGTCTTCTGGATTATGCCCAGAAATTCCTGCCATTGCTGTTCCACCATCATTCCTACTAGGATCCCCTTCCAGTCTACCTTGGCCAGTTCCCCTTTCATGCCTTCATAGTCCCCTTTGTTCAACTGCATCACTGACACTTCCAATTTAACCTTCTCCTTCTCAAATTGCAGCTTAAAAGTAATCATATTATGATCACTACCTCCAAGCGGTTCCTTTACCTCGAGTTCTCTTATCATATCTGGTTCATTGGACAACTCTAAATCCAGAATTGCCTTTTCTCTGGTCGGCTCCATTACAAGCTGCTCTAAGAATCCATCTCGGAGGCATTCTACAAACTCTTTATCTTGGGGTCCTGAACCAATCTGATTTTCCAAGTCTACCTGCATATTGAAGTACAGGTCCAGTGCCTTCAAACGCTCATCGTATGTGATGAATGAGTGTCTTCAGCAAGGTATTGGGCAAACCACAGAAGGCAATTTGCTGTAAGGAGCAGGGAAATGGCCGAACTGGGCTGAATGGTCTCCTTTGCTGCTAGAATAATTCTAGGATTCTAGTGTGGATCAGTACAGACTCCAGGACAGGGCAATTCTCCCACCTGAAGAGTTCCTTCCCCTGGTAAATGGGTGTCATTTGAGGACATTTCCTCCAACAGCACCTCTACAGACCCGGAGAACTCGTGTAACAGCGGCCTGCGCAGACAGAGTGGGCCTCGATGAGGAACCGTCCTCATATAGCATGACTACAGCTCGGCCACTGCCCTGTTGTGGCTGCTGCAGAGTTGTTGATTTTACCAAAAAAGCACAGTGCTGGGGGACATCAGTGGGTCTGTGGAGGAAATGGACAGACAACCAGAGTTTCAGGTCGGGACCCGTCTACCTGGGGTAGACAGAGTTCTTTGTTCAGTAATGCCTTCATTTGTGCACTGTTTTGCAATTGGACTGGGTTTCATTTAGTTTTAGAGATACAGTTTTAGAGAAACAGGCTCTTCGGCCCACCGAGTCCGCACTGACGAGCGATCCCCGCA
Source organism: Amblyraja radiata (assembly GCF_010909765.2). NCBI lineage: Eukaryota > Metazoa > Chordata > Chondrichthyes > Rajiformes > Rajidae > Amblyraja > Amblyraja radiata. The sequence continues at coordinate 21,716,579 of NC_045992.1, read as the reverse complement.
TCTACGGCCCACCGAGTCCGCACTAACCAGCGATCCCCGCATCTTCAGCCCACCGAGTCCGCACTGACGAGTGTTCCCCGCATCTACGGCCCACCGAGTCCGCACTGACCAGCGATCCCCGCATCTACGGCCCACCGAGTCCGCACTGACCAGCGATCCCCGCATCTTCGGCCCACCGAGTCCGCACTGACGAGTGTTCCCCGCATCTACGGCCCACCGAGTCCGCACTGACCAGAGATCCCCGCATCTTCAGCCCACCGAGTCCGCACTGACCAGAGATCCCCGCATCTTCGGCCCACCGAGTCCGCACTAACCAGCGATCCCCGCATCTTCGGCCCACCGAGTCGCACTGACCAGAGATCCCCGATCCTTCGGCCCACCGAGTCCGCACTGACGAGCGATCCCCGCATCTTCGGCCCACCGAGTCCGCACTGACCAGAGATCCCCGCATCTACGGCCCACCGAGTCCGCACTAACCAGCGATCCCCGCATCTTCGGCCCACCGAGTCGCACTGACCAGAGATCCCCGCATCTTCGGCCCACCGAGTCCGCACTGACGAGCGATCCCCGCATCTACGGCCCACCGAGTTCGCACTGACCAGCGATCCCCGCACACTACACACTAGGGACAATTTACAATTTTACCGAAGCCAATTAACCTACAATCCTTTAGAGTCTTGGGAGTGTGGGAGGAAACCAGAGCTCCCGTAGTCAGGATCAAACCCGGCTCTCTGATGCTGGAAGACAGCAGCTCTACCGCTGCGCCACCGTGCTGCATTTTCTGTCGTTTGGTGTTGCAGAGTCTACTACACTGTTCTTTCACCAACAGTGTCTCCATGAGCTGGTGCTGTGAGCAGGGTTCGTCAGCGAGGTCACTAGGGTGGGCCAGGCTCAGGGCCTGATTTAGATGAAGAGAGGCCCAAAGCTATTTCACTTGTGAGGCCCCCCCTTCCCAATCCCCCACCCCCACGACTAGAAGACCATGACTACCCGACAGTGACAGTGTGACACTTTTAGATCCTACTGTATGTTGTCATTAAACAGTTGGTTTTAAAATACATATTGGATTCACCACGGAGCGGGCGATGCCTTACCTGGATCGCCGTTTGAAGCTCTGGAGTGTTGGGCCTGCGGCAGGAATGGGGGTTGGGGTCGGAGGAAGGCAGGTGAGTGGACTGAGGCCGAGGCGATGTCTGGTGGAGGGCTGGTGGGTGGTCAGGGGATAGGGGGGTATGAGGACTGTCGTGTGGGTGGGGAAGAGCTGGGGTCACATGGTATGAGGGGAATGGGGAAGACCCAATGGAACAGTCACTGAGGTTACCAGGGTTGGGGGGGACTGGAACTAGGACCCAGCACAGTCAAACCCAGGGGAGTGGGAATCTGCAGCGTGGAAACTTCAGGCCCGGTGCTGAGTCCAGGCTGCGGGTAAGGTGACGGCTGCGGGCTGCTGGAGGGCGGTGCAGAGGCCAGGGTCAGCGGGCAAAGAGTAGGAGGTCCCGGTGGGCAGATGGTCGGTGAGGCAGCGAGGTGAGTAGGCCCCCCTAGATCTCGAGGCCCTAAGCTTAAGCTTGTCTAGCTTATACGTAAATCCATCTCTGGCCAGGCTGCAGTAGGAGTGGGCAGTGGTCAATGCTCACAAGGTAAGTGTCCCTGTACCACAAGGTGAAGATCCCTGTACCTGAGCACAAGGTGAATGTACCTATACCTCAGCACAAGGTGAGTGTACCTGTACCTCTGACATGGGGAACACGAGGAAAGCTGCAGGCCCTGATGGCATCTCGGGGTGAGTACTAAAGTCCTGTGCTACGCAGCTAGCTCCGGTGCTCACTACAATATTCAACCTCTCCCTGGACAAGTCCGTGGTCCCTGCCTGCTTCAAAAAATCATCATAGTACCGGTACCAAAATATGCCTCCCCAGCCTGTCTGAATCACTACCATCCAGTGGCCCTCACCTCGGTAGTCATGAAATGCTTTGAGAGGCTGGTGAAGAAACACATCTGCGCCTTCCTCCCTCGCAAGGTGGACCCGTTACAATTCGCACACCGTCCGAACAGATCCACGGACGATGCGGTCTCCCAGGTTTTGCACACCGCTCTCTCTCACCTTGACAGCCAGAAGGGGGGGTACGCGAGGATGCTGTTCATAGACTTCAGTTCAGCCTTCAACACAATAATCCCCAACACTGGCCGAGAAGCTACTGGAATTAGGGCTCAACAACCCCGTGTGCCTGGATCCTGGACTTTCTCACCTCCAGGCCCCAGTAGTCAAGATGGGAGGGAAATACATCGAAGTCCCTCACCCTGAGCATAGGATCGCCCCAGGGTTGCGTCCTCAGTGTGTAGAGGGAGTACAGTAGGGGGCTGAGGACGCAGCTCCAACTCTATAATCAAGTTTGCTGATGACACTGTGGTGGTGGGCGTGATCTCAGACAACGATGAGAAGGCCTACCGGAAGGAGGTGGCTGATCTAGCACGCTGGTGTCAGGACAACAGCCTCCTCTTGAACATCAAAAAAACTAAGGAGCTGATCGTGGACTTTAGGAGGGCACATCATCCGAGGACGTACACACCATTGAGGATAAATGGGGATACTGTGGATAGGGTGAGCTGTTTTAAATATCTGGGAGTCCACATCTCTGAGGATATGACATGGACATCACACGCCGCAGCACTCGTGAGTAAGGCAAGGCAGCGCCTTTACCACCTCAGGCAATTGAGGAAATTCTGAGTGTCTCCGAGGATCCTCCAGTGCTTCTATTCAGCGGCTGTGGAAAGCATCTTGTCCGGAAATATTACCATCTGGTTTGGGAATTGCTCTGCCCAGGACAAGAAGGCTCTGCAGAGAGTAGTGCGTTCGGCCGAATGCACTATGGGAACTTCACTCGCCCCTCTGCAGGAACTATACACCAGGAGGTGCAACTCCAGAGTCAATAAAATCATGGGAGTCCCCTTCCACCCCTGCAACGGACTGTTCCAGCTGCTACGGTCAGGCAAACGCCTCCGTTGCCATGCTGTGAGAACGGAGAGGTTGAGAAGGAGTTTCTTCCCAGAGGCCATTAGGACTGTAAACTCCTATGTGAATATGTGATTCTGTTCCATTCTGTTTGTAGTTTGTTTGGTTGTTTGTTTGTTTGTCTTTTTGCACAAAGTCCGCGAGCATTGCCACTTTTCATTTCACTGCACATCACGTATGTGTACAGTATGTGACGAATAAACTTGACTTGACCACAATGTGAGTGTACCTGTACCTGAGCACAAGGTGAGTGTACCTGTACCTGAGCACAAGGTGAGTGTACCTGTACCTGAGCACAAGGTGAGTGTATCTGTACCTGAGCACAAGGTGAATGTACCTGTACCTGAGCACAAGGTGAGTGTACCTGTACCTGAGCACAAGGTGAGTGTACCTGTACCTGAGCACAAGGTGAGTGTACCTGTACCTGAGCACAAGGTGAGCATACCTATACCTGAGCACAAGGTGAGCATACCTATACCTGAGCACAAGGTGAGCGTACCTGTACCACTAGGTGAGTATACCTATACCACAAGGTGATCGGACCTTTACCCGAGCACAAGGTGAGTGTACCTGTATCACAAGGTGAGTTCCCCTGTACCAGAGAACAAGATGAGCATACCTCCACCAGATGTCCAACCAGCTTCAGGCTCTGGATCTCCACAGCCAGGTGTAGTGGTGTCCGCCCGCTCTTCTGCTCAGCCACGTTGCCATCGGCCCCCTTGCTCAGCAACAGCTCCACCAAGCCTTCGCTCCGCGCCTTCACCGCCAGGTGCACTGGGTACAGCCCTGTGGAGATCAGATAAGCGGGGACACTCAGGCTAAAGCTGTCCGTGATCAGTCCCCCACAGGTTCATCTTCAACACAGACGTCATCACCACCACACGGGCAAGGCACAGCCACCGGCCACCAGTTTGTTTTCTATTTATGGGAGGCACACATTGTCGCAGCTGGTAGAGCTGCTGCCTCACAACGCCAGGGACCTGGGGTCGATTCTGGCTATGGGTGGTGTCTGTGTGGAGTTTGCATGTTTTTCCAGTGATTGCGTGGGTTCTCTCCGGGTGCTCCGGTTTCCTCCCACATCCCCAAGATGTGCAGGTTTGTAGCTTAATTGGCTTTAAATCACCCGTAATGTCCAGGATAGTACTAGTGTATGGGTGATGATTGGTCGGCGCAGACTCGCTGGACCTGACACTGGTAATGGGAGTGAACACCACTGCAGGCAAGCTGTTGTGGACAACATGAACTATCGGCCTACTGGAACCATCCTGCCTGAGGTCGGTTGTTTCTGGACCCGATTTGTCCTGGTCTTCTCTTGCTTCCAGTACCCTCTCCCCCTATATCAGTCTGAAGAAGGGTCTCCCTATAGAGATGCTGCCTGACCCGCTGAGTTACTGTAGAACGTTGTGTCTATCTTTAGTATAAACCAGCATCTGCGGTTCATTGTTATTAGTTCTGTCCAGTACAGATTAGTTTATTGTCCCGTGTACCGAGGTAAAGTGAAAAGCTTTTGTTGCTGCTAACCAGTCAGCGGAAAGACAATACATGATTACAATCGAGCCGTCCACAGTGTACAGATACACAAGGAAGCATTACATACCGTCGCAGTCAGATGAGGTGAGCAGCTTGCTTAGTAGCTGCGGTGAGAGTTGATGCAGCAACAGCTGCACCATCTGCTCGTCACTCCTGTGCAGAGCAAGATGCAGGATGGAGTTTCCACGGCGATCCAAGATGGCAGCATCGGCGCCAGCGGTAAGCAGCAACTCCACAATCTTATACTGCTGGGTGATGATCCCCAGGTGGAGCGGAGTCTGGGGACACAGGAGACACAAACACTCAGTCACACACTGCGGCCCATGGAGCAAACTCTCGATGGCTGTGACCCACCCTATGGAGTTCTAGCCCCTACCCCCCACATGGCAGTCCCCCCCTCCCCACAAAGGAGAACCTGATGTGGGGGCACCGTGGTGGTGGGGTGGGGAACACAAAGGAGGACCTGGCCTGGGGGGGGGGGGGGGGGGGGGGGAATCAAAGGATAAAGACGTACAGGTATGTAGGTAAATTGGCTTTGTAAATGTACAAATTGTCCCTAGTGCGTGTGGGATAGTGTTAATTTGTGGGGATCGCTGGTCGGCGCGGTCCTGGTGGGCCGAAGTGCCTGCTCCCGCGCTGTATCTCTAAACTAGACTAAAAACCATCATATATAACCATATAACCATATAACAATTACAGCACGGAAACAGGCCATCTCGACCCTTCTAGTCCGTGCCGAACACGTATTCTCCCCTAGTCCCATACACCTGCGCTCAGACCATAACCCTCCATTCCTTTCCCATCCATATAACTATCCAATTTATTTTTAAATGATAAAAACGAACCTGCCTCCACCACCTTCACTGGAAGCTCATTCCACACAGCCACCACTCTCTGAGTAAAGAAGTTCCCCCTCATGTTACCCCTAAACTTCTGTCCCTTAATTCTCAAGTCATGTCCCCTTGTTTGAATCTTCCCTACTCTCAGTGGGAAAAGCTTATCCACGTCAACTCTGTCTATCCCTCTCATCATTTTAAAGACCTCTATCAAGTCCCCCCTTAATCTTCTGCGCTCCAAAGAATAAAGCCCTAACTTGTTCAACCTTTCTCTGTAACTTAGTTGCTGAAACCCAGGCAACATTCTAGTAAATCTCTTCTGTACTCTCTCTATTTTGTTGACATCCTTCCTATAATTAGGCGACCAAAATTGTACCCCATACTCCAGAATTGGCCTCACCAATGCCCTGTACAATTTTAACATTACATCCCAACTTCTATACTCAATGCTCTGATTTATAAAGGCCAGCACACCAAAAGCTTTCTTTACCACCCTATCTACATGAGATTACACTTTCAGGGAACTGTGCACAGTTATTCCCAGATCCCTCTGTTCACCTGCATTCTTCAATTCCCTACCATTTACCATGTACGTCCTATTTTGATTTGTCCTGCCAAGATGTAGCACCTCACACTTATCAGCATTAAACTCCATCTGCCATCTTTCAGTCCACTCTTCCAACTGGCATAAATCTCTCTGTAGACTTTGAAAATCTACTTCATTATCCACAACCCCACCTATCTTGGTATCATCTGCATACTTACTAGTCCAATTTACCACACCATCATCCAGATCATTGATGTACATGACAAACAAGAGTGGACCCAACACAGACCCTGTGGCACCCCACTAGTCACTGGCCTCCAACCTGACAAACAACCATCCACCATCATGGGGGGACGGGGGCGGGATGGAGAACAAAGGAGGACCTAGTTCGGGTTACTTTGTTGGCACCCTTTATGTGGCGACTCTTTGCATACCCTGCGTATAGAAAACAAAGAAGATCACTGCGACTTGTCACATGAGACAGTAAAACATCCATCCATCCATTCATCCATCCATACCCTGGACTACATCCAATTCACTAAAGTGTCAAGTGTCAACTTAGTCAGCAATACAAACTGCAAGGAGCCCCCACCAAATTAAAGTCTTCATAATCTTGTAAATTGGAAGTACAACTAGAAAATTAAAATACAAGCACCTGGCATTTTACACAGTGGTTGAAAAGTGGTGGGTAATTCCAAAATGAAACATATATGTGACTATGCTGTCAGCAGTAAATTTGAGGATGTTATTCCTAAAATACTCGCACCGAAATCAAGCTTTGGTATTAAAAGAGGTGTGTCATTTCAGAAATACATAAATCAAACACAGATAAAACACAGGAGCGGCACGGTGGCGCGGCGTTAGAGTTGCTGCCTTACAGCACCAGAGAGGCGGGTTCGATCATGACTTTGGGTGTTGTCTGTATGGAGTTGGGGTGGGTGATGGGAACAGGTGGTGGAGATGGGTGTGACCGCCACATTGTCCTGGCCCTCTCACCCCAGTGACCCTGGTCCCATCAAGCCCCAGACATGGTGGACAGTTCATGCACACCAAGAGGTGTGATGGCAAATTGAGAAGGTGGGGGGTGACGGACATGGCACAGGGTGGGGTGGGGGGGAGACGCAAGGACTGACACAAGTCGGGGTGGGGCTGGGTGGTTACACAGGGCTGAGGCAGGGGTACACAGAGCTGCCGGGGAGGGGTGACACAGGGCAGGAAGGTGGGGTGGGGGGAGGGAGGCTGCGGGAATGGACAGAGAGGGGTACACAGAGCCGACAGGGGGAGTGGGGGTTTGGGCACTTACCTGGCGCAGGTGGTTGGGCAGGTTGATGATGTTCTGCCAGGGAATGCTGACAATGACCTGGAGAAGCTGCTGCACCACCAGTGGCTGCTGGTGGATCACGGCCAGGTGCAGCGACCTGTGGGAGAGAGGGGGAATTAATGAGCGGCCCCAGCCCAGCCCACCCTTCAGCCCATCCCCACTCCCCCCTCACACCCACCCCCTCACACCCACCCCCTCACACCTACCCGCCTCACACCCACCCCCCTCACACACACCTGCCCACTACTTCCCTCCCCCCACCCCATCTCCCAACCTGGGGCACAGGGAGGGAGTTACACAGCGGCCCCAGCTCAGCCCTCACCCCTACCCCTTATCCCACCCACAATCCCTTACTCCCACCCCTCACCCCACCAGCTGTGTGATGGCCTATTGCAGGGTCCCAGGGCACAAGGTGGGTGAGGGGGGGGGGGCAGGGGGGTTAACAGAGCTGCCCCACACTCAGCCCCGGCCCCCACCCCTCCACTACACCGGTTCCCAGGGGTCAATGCTTACGTGTCTCCATTTTCATCCTGAACAGCGGTGAGGTGTCGCTGCACCGCCAGCAGCATGCGCACATCGGCCGTGACGGCGTAGTCCAGCAGTGCCCGCGCGGTCCGCTCCGTGATCTGCAGCGCGCCAACGCCCAACAACACCTCTGTGGGCACAGAGAGACGGGACAATCAGGCACGCCTAGGGAACGGGCTGAGATCCACAGATCAGCTCCTCTTACAATCTACAGACCAACGCCTCCTCCCCCCCCCCGAACGTACAGCTCACTCTGCAACAACCCCGACTGGGTGATCAAAGCTGCCGACAAGGGAGGTGCCATGGTAGTCTGGCGTGCTGACCTCTACCACCGGACTGAGGCCAGGCACCAACTCTCAGACGCCTTATCCTTGAACCATGACCCCACAGACGAGCACCAGGCCTTAATCTCAAGCACCATCACTGACTTCATCACTTCCGGCTGTCTGCCCTCTAAAGCCTCCAACATCATCCTTCCTCGATTTTATCTTCTCCCCAAAATCCACAAACAGAACTGTCCTGGCAGCCCCATTGTTTCTGTTTGTTCATGTCCCACTACTGACCAACATCTACTACAAACCTACTGATTCCCATAGCTATCTGGACTACACTTCTTCCCACCCTGCTTCCTGTAAAGACTCCATCCCCTACTCCCAATTCCTCCATCTACACCGCATCTGCGCCCATGATGAGGTGTTCCAAACCAGGGCATCGGAGATGTCCTCATTCTTTAGGGAACAGGGGTTTCCCTCTTCCATTATAGATGAGGCTCTCACCAGGGTCTCCTCTATATCCCGCAGCTCCGCTCTCACTCCCCATCCCCCCCACTCGTAACAAGGGCAGAGTCCCCCTGTCTTCACCTTCCACCCTACCAGCCGTCACATACAACATATAATCCTCTGACATACCATCCTCCACCTCCAACGGGATCCCACTAGTGGACGCATCTTCCCATCTCCACCCCTTTCTGCTTTCCGCAGAGACCATTCCCTCCGTAACTCTCTGGTTAATTCGTCCCTTCCCACCCAAACGACCCCTCCCCAGGTACTTTTCCCTGTAACCGCAGGAGATGCAACACCTGTCCCCCCTCAAGGACCCAATCAGTCTTTCCTGGTGAGGCAGAGGTTCACTTGCATCTCCTCCAACTTCATATACTGCATCCGCAGTTCCAGGTGTCAACTTCTCTACATCTGCGAGACCAAGCGCAGAATACCTCCGCTTAGTTTGTCGTAACCACCCTAATCTCCCAGTGGCTCAGCACTTCAACTCCCCCTCCCATTCCCAATCTGACCTTTCTGTCCTGGGCCTCCTCCATGGCCAGAATCCCACCGCAAATTGGAGCAGCAGCACCTCATATTTTGCTTGGGTAGTTTACACCCCAGCGGTATGAACATTGACTTCTCCAATTTCAGGTAGTCCTTGCTTTCTCCCTCATTCCCCTCCCCCTCCCGGTGGCTCAGCACTTCAACTCCCCCTCCCATTCCCAATCTGACCTTCTGTCCTGGGCCTCCTCCTCTGTCAGAGTGAGGCCCAGCGCAAATTGGAGGAACAGCACCTTATATTTCACGGGTAGTTTACACCCCATCGGTATGAACATTGACTTCTCTAATGTCAGATAGCCCTTGCTTTCTCTCTCCTCCCCCCCCCCCCCCCAGCTCTCCTCTGCACACTTTCTATCTTTTTCCACCCTTCCGCCCCCCCCCCCCCCCCCCGCCACCCCATACATCAGTCTGAAGAAGGGTCTCGACCTGAAATGTCACCCATTCCTTCTCTCCATAGATGTTGCCTCACCCGCAGAGTTACTCCAGCATTTTGTGTCTAACTCCTGGGAACAAACTGGGATCTGCAGCCCAATCCATTCAGGAACGAGCTGAGATCCAGTGACCAGCACCTCCTGGGATCTGGACACCAACACCACCTGGGAATGAGCTGGGATCTGGAAATCAACACTTCCTACGACCTGGAGACCTGTGCATCGCAGGAATGATGTGGGATCTAGACACCAGCACCTCCTGGGATATGGAGACCAACAGATCCAGGAATGATGAGGGATCTAGGGACTAATACCTTCCAGGAATTTACCATCAACCATTGTCAGATTACCATCTGTACATATAAACAGAGGAAAACAGCCCATTCTTTCCTCCAGAGATGCTGCCTGAACCGCTGAGTTACTCCAGCACTTTGTACCTGTCCACGTTCTCTAGAGATGCTGCCTGAACTGCTGAGTTACTCCAGCACTTTTTGTCCATCTTCTGTCCTTCAAAGAAATTACTGTTTGTCCAGGACATAAGAAGGTCTGAAGAAGGGTTCCGACCCAAAACGTCAGTGTATGTTCTCCAGAGGTGTTGCCTGACACACGTACTCCAGCACTCTTGTGTCTTGACCTACCTGATCTCCCGGTTGCCAAACACTTTAATTCTTCTTCCCATTCCCACACTCACCTTTCTGTCTTGGGCCACCTCCATTGTCAGAGTGAGGCCCAGTGCAAATTGGAGGAACAGCATCTCATATTTCGCTTGGGTAGCTTACAACCCATCGGTATGAATGTTGACTTCTCTAACTTCAAGTAACCCTTGCATCCCCTCACTCCCCATCCCTCTCTCACCTGAGTTGTATTAGTTTCACTGTTGTCCTAATGAGTTTCATTGTCTGTAACTCATTTTCACCTAGCCCACAGCCAACAATGGCCTGCTTCCTTGATCATTGTTACCTTTTTGCATAACTTTCATTCATTTGTTCTATACCTTTCTATGTAATCGTCTCTATCTCTCGTTTCCCTTTCCCCTGAACCTCAGTGTGAAGAAGGGTCTCAACCCCAAACGTCAACTATTCCTTGTCTACACGGGATGCTGCCTAACCCGCTTATTGTGTCTATAAAGGTTGACAAGCCATGTTGCAGCTGTAAAACACTTTGGTCGGGTCCTGCTGCACAAAGCCATGGCCAACACTACAAGTCCATCATGAGATAGTAGATGTGAAGGGCCGAATGGCCTAATTCTGCTCCTGTGACTAATGAACTTATGAAGCAGCTGATAGTTGGTGTGAACACTGCTGAGCCTGAGGTAATCATCATCTGACAACCATCCACCCTGCAGTTAGATCAGACTCCTGTGCATCAGGTAGATGCACACAGTCTCATGCCCAGAGTAGGGGAATCTAGGACCAGAGGACCATAGGTTCACGGTGAAGGGGAAAAGAGGGGTGATTTCTTCACACAAAGGGTGAAGGGAACAAGCTGCCAGAGGAGGTAGTTGAAGCAGGGACTGAGTCCAGTTTAATGAGGAACCTTCGCGGCCTCGTTTAGTGAAGCACTTGTGTAAATGGCAGTGACGAGGAGTTACACCAATTCTCCGCTCAAGCTTGCAGGCTGGGTGTTGTTCATTATTGTCATGTGTACCGAAGTACAATGAACGGCTTTGCTTTGCGTGCTATTCAATCACATCAAATAATACTAGACATAAATGCAATCAAGTCATCTCATGCACGTCAGAGGAAAGAGGAAAGAAAAGTACAGAGTGCAGAATAAAGCTCTCAGCATTTGTAGCGCATCAGTTCCAGTGACAAAGTCCAATGTCCACAATGGGGTAGAGGTCAATCGGGCAGTACCATAGCTTATGGAAGCACCATTAGTCTTAACTTTAGACTTCAGATACTGGCAGCACCAACACAGATGTGCCACCTCCCCCGCCCCCAGCTCACGTACCATGGTGGGCCGGCTGGTCACTGGGCAGTGCCGGGCAGTCAGTGGGCAGCAGCCCCTCTCCTGGGGTGCACTCCGGTGAATGGGCTGGGGCACCATGCGGGCATTCTTGTTCCTTGCCCAGTTCCGTGGCTCCTGGTGCCTGTCTGCCCATCTCCATCGCTCCCGGTGTATCGGTGGCATGCTGCATCCCCTGCTGGCCCGTCCACAGCCCACCGCCAAAGTTACTCGTGTAACCGAGGAAACTAAAACCTGCAACAAGGCAGCAACGTTCCTGACAGTTATGGCCATGAGCAGACAGAGTTCTGGCATCTGCACCCCCGCAACCCTCTCCCTCCCCCCCCTCCCCACACACACAGATTAACCCCCGCAACCCTCTCCCTCCCCCCCTCCCCATACACACAGACACAGATCCACCCCCGCAACCCTCTCCCTCCCCCACACACACACACACACACACACACAGATCCACCCCCGCAACCCTCTCCCTCCCCCCCTCCCCCATACACACACACACACACAGATCCACCACCGCAACCCTCTCCCTCCCCCATACACACACACACAGATCCACCACCGCAACCCTCTCCCTCCCCCACACACACACACACACACACAGATCCACCCCCGCAACCCTCTCCCTCCCCCCCTCCCCATACACACAGACACAGATCCACCCCCGCAACCCTCTCCCTCCCCCATACACACACACACACACACAGATCCACCCCCGCAACCCTCTCCCTCCCCCCCCTCCCCATACACACAGACACAGATCCACCCCCGCAACCCTCTCCCTCCCCCATACACACACACACACACACAGATCCACCCCCGCAACCCTCTCCCTCCCCCCCTCCCCATACACACACACACACACAGATCCACCCCCACAACCCTCTCCCTCCCCCCTCCATACACACAGACACAGATCCACCACCGCAACCCGCATAACCCTCTTCACACCCCACACAGACACACACACGCAGACCCACCACTCACATCCCCCCCCACACACACCCACCACCGCACCCCCCCCCGCACACACCCCACCACACACATCCCCCCCACACACACACACACCACCGCACCCCCCACACACCCCACCACACACATCCCCCCCACACACACACACACCACCGCACCCCCCCCCCCGCACACACCCCACCACTACACACCACCGCACCCCCCACACACCCCACCACACACATCCCCCCCACACACACCCCACCACTACACACCACCGCACCCCCCACACACACACACACCCAACACCGCACCCCCCCGCACACACACCCACCACTGCACCCCCCCCACACACGCACGCACCACCGCACCCCCCCCCACACACATGCACCACAGCACCCTCACACACACACACACACACCACCGCACCCTCCCACACACACACACACACCACCGCACCCCCAGCCCCCTAAACGCACACACAAACCCCCCCCCCCCCCCCCTCCAGAGTCGGGGCCTCCAGCAAGGACCAGACTGGGACCAGGGGAGAGTATCCTTTCACCCCAAACACCAGCAACGCTCCCGACAAGATTATCCCCGGGGCCACGCACACTGCCACCCCCCCCTCCCCTACACCCCCACCCTGGCTTAACAAACACCCCTGCCAATTGCAGCTCACCCCAACCCACAGCACCGCATCTACCCCCCGCACCCTCCCCCCCGCCATCCATCACCCACCAGCACCCATGGCACACCCCATCACGCACCTCTACACTACCCACTCCAACCCAGGGCACACCATGCCCGCACCACTGCCACCCCTCACCTACCTCAGCACAACAGCACAGTGCATGGGACACTGCAGCAGAAACCCGCCACCCCTAGCCCACCTCCTGTACCCATCACAACCCATGGAGCCCTGCATCAGCCCCAGCACCACACCGCCGGCCCTCCTCCAGCACCCACACCACATCTGCCCCACACCACATCCTTGCCCACCTCCTGTACCTATCACACCATATCTGCCCTGTGAAACCTGTTGCCCAACTCCACAGTCACTACCAGCACCCACAATGCAGTATCTTCCCCACACACCAAACCCACCTCCAGTTCCAACCCATAGCGCACCCCATCTGCCTGCCACCCCCCCAAGGGCCAAGGATCCCCACACTCCCTCCCTCCGCCCCACCCCCTCCTCCCACCCCAAACCCCACCCAGTAGTCCCGGGGGGCACCCCCTTCCGCAGGGGCTTCACCTCCATGAACTCAGGTTAATGTCCAGGCCTTACCTGCTCCTTCAGCCCCCGCTCCTCCTCCACCCCCGATCCCCGGGGGAGCTCCCGAGGGACCCCCTCCACCAAAGTGATCGGAGAAATGCGGAAGCCTCTTCTGTCTCTTGCGATTCACTTCTTCCTTGTCTGTGAGAAAGATATGGTCAGGTTTAATCTACAATTGGAGAGGGAGAAGGGTAGATCGGAGGTGTCAGTGTTGCAGTTGAATAAAGGGGACTATGGGGCCATGAGGGAGGAGCTGACCAAAGTTGACTGGGAAGATACACTAGCAGGGATGACAGTGGAACAACAATGGCAGGTACTTCTAGGAATAATACAGAAGGTGCAGGATCAGTTCATTCCTAGGAGGAAGAAATATTCCAAGGGGAGAAAGGCTAACTTTGAGGAGATGCGAAAGGATTTAAAAGGAGTAAATTGGGACAGTTTGTTTTATGGGAAAGATGTGGAAGAGAAATGGAGGACATTTAAAGGTGAAATTTTAAGAGTACAGAATCTTTATGTCCCTGTTCGGTTGAAAGGAAATAGTAAAAATTGGAAAGAGCCATGGTTTTCAAGGGAAATTGGACACTTGGTTCGGAAAAAGAGAGAGATCTACAATAATTATAGGCAGCATGGAGTAAATGAGGTGCTTGAGGAGTATAAAGAATGTAAAAAGAATCTTAAGAAAGAAATTAGAAAAGCTAAAAGAAGATATGAGGTTGCTTTGGCAAGTAAGGTGTAAGTAAATCCAAAGGGTTTCTACAGCTATATTAATAGCAAAAGGGTAACGAGGGATAAAATTGGTCCATTAGAGATTCAGAGTGGACAGCTATCTGCAGAGCCAAAAGAGATGGGGGAGATATTAAACAATTTATTTTCTTCAGTATTCACCAAGGAGAAGGATATTGAATTATGTGAGGTAAGGTAAACAAGTAGAGTAGCTATGGAAACTATGAGATTCAAAGAAGAGGAAGTACTGACACTTTTGAGAAATATAAAAGTGGATAAGTCTCCAGGTCCAGACAGGATATTCCCTAGGACATTGAGGGAAGTTAGTGTAGAAATAGCAGGGGCTATGACAGAAATATTACAAATGTCATTAGAAACGGGAATAGTGCCGGAGGATTGGCGTACTGCGCATGTTGTTCCATTGTTTAAAAAGGGGTCTAAGAGTAAACCTAGCAATTATAGACCTGTTAGTTTGACGTCAGTGGTGGGCAAATTAATGGAAAGGATACTTAGAGATAATATATATAAGCATCTGGATAAACAGGGTCTGATTAGGAACAGTCAACATGGATTTGTGCCTGGAAGGTCATGTTTGACTAAGCTTCTTGAATTTTTTGAAGAGGTTACTCGGGAAATTGATGAGGGTAAAGCAGTGGATGTTGTATATATGGACTTCAGTAAGGCCTTTGACAAGGTTCCTCATGGATGGTTGGTTAAGAAGGTTCAATGGTTGGGTATTAATGGTGGAGTAGCAAGATGGATTCAACAGTGGCTGAATGGGAGATGCCAGAGAGTAATGGTGGATGGTTGTTTGTCAGGTTGGAGGCCAGTGACCAGTGGGGTGCCACAGGGATCTGTGTTGGGTCCACTGTTGTTTGTCATGTACATCAATGATCTGGATGATGGTGTGGTAAATTGGATTAGTAAGTATGCAGATGATACTAAGATAGGTGGGGTTGTGGATAATGAAGTAGATTTTCAAAGTCTACAGAGAGATTTATGCCAGTTGGAAGAGTGGGCTGAAAGATGGCAGATGGAGTTTAATGCTGATAAGTGTGAGGTGCTACATCTTGGCAGGACAAATCAAAATAGGACGTACATGGTAAATGGTAGGGAATTGAAGAATGCAGGTGAACAGAGGGATCTGGGAATAACTGTGCACAGTTCGCTGAAAGTGGAATCTCATGTAGATAGGGTGGTAAAGAAAGCTTTTGGTGTGCTGGCCTTTATAAATCAGAGCATTGAGTATAGAAGTTGGGATGTAATGTTAAAATTGTACAAGGCATTGGTGAGGCCAATTCTGGAGTATGGTGTACAATTTTGGTCGCCTAATTATAGGAAGGATGTCAACAAAATAGCGAGAGTACAGAGGAGATTTACTAGAATGTTGCCTGGGTTTCAGCAACTAAGTTACAGAGAAAGGTTGAACAAGATAGGTCTATTCTTTGGAGTGCAGAAGGTGAAGGGGGGACTTGATAGAGGTCTTAAAAATTATGAGAGGGATAGACAGAGTTGACGTGGATAAGCTTTTTCCATTGAGAGTAGGGAAGTTTCAAACAAGAGGACATGATTTGGGAATTAAGGGACAAAAGTTTAGGGGTAACATGAGGGGGAACTTCTTTACTCAGAGAGTGGAAGCTGTGTGGAATGAGCTTCCAGTGGAAGTGGTTGAGGCAGGTTCGATTTTATAATTTAAAAATAAATTGGATAGGTATATGGACGGGAAAGGAATGGAGGGTTATGGTCTGAGTGCAGGTAGATGGGACTTGGTGAGAGTAAGTGTTCGGCATGGACTAGAAGGGCCGAGATGGCCAGTTTCCGTGCTGTAATTGTTATATGGTTATATAGGAGGATAACATGAGAATCCAGGGTGACTTGGACAGGTTGGGGGAGTGGGCAGATGCATGGCAGATGAAGTTTAATGTGGATAAAAACAAGAAGGAAGTTTACTATCTAAATAGCGTCACGTTGGAAGTACAACGGGATCTGGGGGTCCTTGTTCATCAGTCTATGAAAGTACGCATGCAGGTACAGGAGGCAGTGAAGAAAGCGAATGGTATGTTGTCCTTTATAACAAGAAGAGCTGAGCATAGGAGCAAAGAGGTCCTTCTGCAGTTGTACTGGGCCCTAGTGAGACCACACCTGGAGTATTGTGTGCAGTTTTGGTCCCCTAATTTGAGGAAGGACATTCTTGCTATTGAGGTATTGAGATAGGTTTACAAGGTTAATTCCCGGGATGGCGGGACTGTCATATGCTGAGAGAATGGAGCGGCTTGGCTTGTACACTCTGGAGTTTAGAAGGTTGAGAGGGGATCTTATTGAAACATATAAGATTGTTAAAGGTTTGGACATGCTGGAGGCAGGAAATATGTTCCCAATGTTGGGGAAGTCCAGAACCAGGGGCCACAGTTTAAGAATAAGGAGTAAGCCATTTAGAACGGAGACGAGGAAACACTTTTTCTCACAGTCTGTGGAATTCTCTGCCTCAGAGGGCGGTGGAGGACGGTTCTCTGGATACTTTCATGAGAGAGCTAGATAGGACTCTTAAAGGTAGTGGAGTCAGGAGATATGGGGAGAAGGCAGGAACGGGAAACGGATTGGGGATGATCAGCCATGATCACATTGAATGGCGGTGCTGGCTCTAAGGGCCGAATGGCCTACTCCTGCACCTATTGTCTATAGAAGACAGGACAGGGAGTCATTGCATGCAGACATCTCCAGATTCAGCGACAGGACCTTCCCAACTGAACCATCCTACCACAACCACAGCCAACCTGAACTACTACCTACCTCATCAAGGACCCTTGGACTATCCTTGATCGAACGTTGCTGGCTTTACCTTGCACTAAACGTTATTCCCTTACCACGTATCTGTACACTGTGAATGGCTTGATTATAATCATGTATCAGTTTAGTTTAGAGATACAGAGTTGATGAGCTGTTGCATCAGTGTGGGAGGGAGATGGAGATAGTGGGGCAGAGGACGGGGAAAGACAAAGACCAGGTGGATTGACTGGGCTGCAGCAAGGACCGGCATTGAAAGTCAGTCCGTGGTCAAGCTGATGGTCTGAACACGTGTGTAAATGCAGCACATGAGTGCTTGTACATGATCAGGGAATAACATTTAGTGCGAGGTAAAGCTAGCAAAGTCCGATCAAAGATCGTCCGAAGGTACCCAATGAGGTGGATAGTAGTTCAGCGCTGCTCTCTGGTTGTGGTGGGATGATTCAGTTGCCTGATAACAGCTGGGAAGAAACTATCCCCGAATGTGGAAGTCTGCATTTTCACACTTCTGTCCCTCTTGCCGCTTCTTCCCTCTCCCATCAGGCAAGAGGCACAGAAGTGTGATAACGCACACTCCCAGATTCAGGGACAGTTTCTTCCCAGCTGTTATCATGCAGATCTCCCACTGTGCCGCCCCTCCCTACAGTAACCGCAGTGTGTACAGGCCTCTGCTTCCACCTGCTTACAGTAGGTGCATGGGGCTCTGGGGGCGCTGAGCCTTACCTTCCACTCTGGGGCAGTAGGTGAAGGCCTTGGCTTCACTCGTCTCCCCGTCCTTCCTGCGTTTCAGCTGCACAAACACTGTGATGGGCCGCTCGATGGAGATGTCCCAGTATCGCGGAGTCCGGAAAACGATGGCAAACTGAGGAGAGAGAAGCCCAGTGAGATGGACACATCTACAGAGGCGGCAGTACTGCCAGGGGACACCGGGGGCACCAACACTCAGGGTGGAAGGATGCTCCTTTATAACCGAGATCAGGAGGAATTTCTTTAGACAGACAATGAGTTCGTTTTTTGATACAGAGTGGAAAGAGGCCCTTTGGCTCACCGAGTCTGCACCAACCAGTGATGCCCGTACACTAACACTATCCTGCACACACAAGGGACAATTTACAATTAACCTACAAATCTGTAGTGTGTGAGGAAACCAAAGCACCCGGAGAAAACCCACGCGGTCATGGGGAGAACGTACAAACTATGTACAGCCAGCACCCGTAGTCAGGATTGAACCGGGTCTCTGGTGCTGTAAGACAGCCGCTCTACTGCTGCGCCACTGTGCCGCAGGTCCACAATTCACTTACTCTGGACAAGAGAGTCTACCTTCGACCCAATGTATTCCTCTCATGGTCTTATACACCTCTATAAGATCACCCCCTCATCCTCCTGTGTACCAGGGAATAAAGTCCGAGCCTACACATTCCTACACAGACCTTTCTGTTCTCGGTCTCCTCCATTGTCAGAGTGAGGCTAAACACAAATTGGAGGAACAGCATCTTTGATTTCACTTGGGCAGCTTACAGCCCAGTGTTATGAATATTGATTTCGCTCACTTCAGATAGCCCCGGCATTCCCTCTCTCTCTATCCCTCCCCCCACCCAAGTCGCTTCTCATTTTCACCCTACAAACAGTTAACAATGGCCTGATTCCCTTATCATTTGCATAACTGTATTGTGAACAGTTTTGGTCTCCTAATTTGAGGAAGGACATCCTTGTGATTGAGGCAGTGCAGCGTAGGTTCACGGGATTGATCCCTGGGATGGCGGGACTGTCATATGAGGAAAGATTGAAAAGACAAGGCTTGTATTCACTGGAGTTTAGAAGGATGAGGGGGGTCTTATAAAAACATAAAATTGTAAAAGGACTGGACAAACTTGATGCAGGAAAAATGTTCCCAATGTTGGGTGAGTCCAGAACCAGGGGCCACAGTCTTAGAATAAAGGGGAGGCCATTTAAGACTGAGGTGAGAAAAAACGTTTTCACCCAGAGAGTTGTAAATTTGTGGAATTCCATGCCACAGCGGGTAGTGGGGGCCAAATCACTGGATGGATTTAAGAGAGAGTTAGATAGAGCTCTCGGGGTTAGTGGAATCAAGGGATTTGAGGAGAAGGCAGGCACGGGTTATTGATAGGGGACAATCAGCCATTATCACAACGAAAGACGGTGCTGGCTCGAAGGGCCGAATTGAAACATAGAAGCATAGAAAATAGGTGCAGGAGTAGGCCATTCGGCCCTTCGAGCCTGCACCGCCATTTAATATGATCATGGCTGATCATCCAACTCAGTATCCTGTACCTGCCGTCTCTCCATACCCCCTGATCCCTTTAGCCACAAGGGCCACATCTTACTCCCTCTTAAATATAGCCAATGAACTGGCCTCAACAAACTTCTGTGGCAGAGAATTCCAGAGATTCACCACTCTGTGTGAAAAATGTTTTTCTCATCTCGGTCCTAAAATATTTCCCCCTTATCCTTAAACTGTGACCCCTTGTTCTGGACTTCCCCAACATCAGGAACAATCTTCCTGCATCTAGCCTGTCCAACCCCTTAAGAATTTTGTAAGTTTCTATAAGATCCCCCCTCAATCTTCTAAATTCTAGCGAGTACAAGCCGAGTCTATCCAGTCTTTCTTCATATGAAAGTCCTGACATCCCAGGAATCAGACTGGTGAACCTTCTCTGTGGCAAGAATGTATTTATCAAAAATGATGCAATTATCAAAAAAGCTCATCAGCGCCTCTACTTCCTGAGAAGATTACGGAGAGTCGGATTGTCAAGGAAGACTCTCTCTAACTTCTACAGGTGCACAGTCGAGAGCATGCTGACCGGTTGCATCGTGGCTTGGTTCGGCAATTTGAGCGCCCTGGAGAGGAAAAGACTACAAAAAGTAGTAAACACTGCCCAGTCCATCATCGGCTATGACCTTCCTTCCATCGAGGGGATTTATCGCAGTCGCTGCCTCAAAAAGGCTGGCAGTATCAACAAAGACCCACACCATCCTGGCCACACACTCATCTCCCTGCTACCTTCAGGTAGAAGGTACAGGAGACTGAAGACTGCAACAACCAGGTTCAGGAATAGCTACTTCCCCTCAGCCATCAGGCTATTAAACCTGGCTTGGACAAAACTCTGATTATTAGCAACCACTTTCTGTTATTTGCACTACCAGTTTATTTATTCATGTGTGTATATATTTATATCATGGTATATGGACACATTTATCTGTTTTGTAGTAAATGCCTACTATTTTCTGTGTGCTTAAGCAAAGCAAGAATTTCATTGTCCTATACTGGGACACATGACAATAAACTCACTTGAAACGTGAAACTTGAAACTTGATTTCCTCAGATTAGGAGACCAAAACTGTACACAGTACGGAATGGCCTCCTCCTGCACCTATTTTCTATGTTTCTATGTTTGTTCTTTATCTCTCCACATCACCGTCTATATCTCTCGTTTCCCTTATCCCTAACCAGTCTGAAAAAGGGTCTCGACCCAAAACGTCGCCCATTCCTTCTCTCCAGAGATGCTGCCTGTCCTGCTGAGTTACTCCAGCTTTTTGTGTCTATCCTAGCCTACTCAACCTCTTCCTGTAGCTCAGGCCCTGGACAAAATCTGTCCTCAGTGCTCAGCACTGAACACATTACTGTAAATGTGTCCTCAACAAAGGTCCTATCGAACTGCAATATGTCCTCCCAACTTCTATACTCAGTATCCTGACTGATGAAGGACAATATACCAAAGGTCTTTTGACCACCCTATCTACCTGCACCTTCAAGGATCGCTGGTCGGTGCGGACTCGGTGTGCCAAAGGGCCTGTTTCCACGCTGCATCGCGAAACTAAACCGAAAATAGCGATGTGGAATGTACAAAGGATGGGGGAACCATCTTCAATAGGAGATTGGTTGTGATTAGAAAATATAGACATTGATTAACCTGTGGATATGGAGACTGCAGAATACAGAGAGTAGACATACAATGCTGGAGTAACTCAGCGGGTCAGACAGCTCTGGAGAGAAGGAATAGGTGACGTTTCAGGTCGAGACCCTTCTCAGACAGATAGTAAATGCACACTCTTGCCCAGAGTAGGGGAATCACGAACCAGAGGACATAGGTTTAAGGTGAGGAGGAAAAGATTTAATAGGAGCCTGAAGGACAACTTTTACTATAACATGAAGGGAGTTGGGTGTATGGGAACAAGCTGCTGGAGGAGGTAGTTGAGGCAGGGACTATCGCAACGATTAAACACTAGACTAAGTGGGACCCGTTGGGTCCCTGTCACACGGGAGGCCTGGTCCCCCAACGGAACCCATTCCCCAACGCAATAGTCCACCATTCACCCGTTCCCCCAATGCAACCCATCACTCAAACGCAATATTCCACCACTCACGCATAGCCCCCATCTGCGCAGGCACAGCTCATTTCCCCTCATCTCCCAGCACTTCCCCCCTCCTCCCCTCTGCCAATCCCTCCCTCACCTCTCTCCCTTTCCTTTCACCTATCTTCAGTCACTCCCTCCCTCCCTCCATAACTCTTCTCCCCTCCCTAACCCCCTAATATCCCTCACTCCTGTAGATCAGTGTCACTCATGTTATGAGTCATACTTTGTAGTTACGCCCACTAGTTTTACAGTAACCCTTCCTGCCTCGTTCCCACATTATTAGACAAATGTGCAAGTATGAAGTTACCGATGCTGTAACGTTAATAAAATCTTTAGACCTTTATCACGGTGTAAGGCTTCAGTTATTTATCCAGCAACATCGCAACACTCCTCACCTCCCCCTATCCCCCCACTATACCTCCTCACCTCCTTCACTTTCCCCTTCTCCCTCCCTACCCCTTCCTCTCCCTCAATCCCCCCACTCTCCCTCTTCACCTCCCCAGGATCTTTCCCCTCTCCTCCTCCCCTCCATTACCTCTCCCACCCTCTCCTTTTTCCCCTACCCCCAGTCACTCCCTCCCTCCCTCCATAAAAAGCAGCATCTGCAGTTCCTTCCTCCACAGGTCATTCATTGGTAGCTGTGGTTTCGATCCCGTTTACTTGACGATTGGACCAGTTTGCAATGTTTGTGTTTGTGTGTGTGTCCCACTCGGTCCTTCCCCGTCCTGGCCACTCACTGCTCGGCCCGTCCCCGCCCTGCTCACCCGCCTACCTGCTCGCTGCCGGGCCGTGAGGGAGGGGGGGGGGGGGGGGGGGGGGGCGGGATGAGGAAAGACATTCTTGCCATTCTTGTACAGAGAAGGTTCACCAGACTGATTCCTGGGATGTCAGGACTTTCATATGAAGAAAGACTGGATAGACTCGGCTTGTACTCGCTAGAATTTAGATGATTGAGGGGGGATCTTATAGAAACTTACAAAATTCTTAAGGGGTTGGACAGGCTAGATGCAGGAAGATTGTTCCAGATGTTGGGGAAGTCCAGAACAAGGGGTCACAGTTTAAGGATCAGGGGGAAGTCTTTTAGGACCGAGATGAGAAAAACATTTTTCACACAGACATTTTGCACAAATAGAAAAACCCCACAAACTGGAAGAGCACAAGATCAGAGTTTTAGTTATATACTAGACTAAGTGAGACCCGTTGGGCCCATGTTCACACGGGAGGGCTGGTCCCCCGACGCAATATCCCACCTCTCCACCAATTCCAATATTGGTGGCCAGTGGGGGGCTTTCTGGAGTGCTGGTATGGGTCCTTGGGGTGGCAGCTCAGTCCCTCAAGCCTGATCTGCTGGCAGCTCACTCACGGCTGGTGGGCTGGCAGTTGACTCATGACTATTCCTTGAAATTCCTTTTCAAGCACGGTGCAAGGCCACCAAATTCAAATCCATGTTCCTACCATTTCAAGCAGGGTTCAAGGCCACCAAATTCAAGTGCAGTTTCCAACCACTTCAAGTAGGGTGCAAGGCCACCAAATTCAAGTGCAGTTTTATTCCATTTCAAGCAGGGTGCAAGGCCACCAAATTCAAATGCAGCTTCATACCATTTCATGCAGGGTGAAACCACCATAAAACCACACAAAACACCAAACTCACACTTCAGTAGACATTCAGTGTGTTCAGTTGATTCACAGCTCAGACAGAGTCGTGACCTCTCCCTCCCCCATCATGCAGAGACTAAGCCACACCCACACTTCCGGGCTTAGAACCCCTCCCCCCCCCCACCAGAAAAGGTGTGGCTTTCATGGTGTGATTACAGGAGAGAGATTCTCAACATTTAAAAAAAAAGAATTCTCTGCACCTGCTCAGCAGAGGGGGACTGAGTAAGATGGCCAAAAATCACAGCCGTAAGTGGTAGCGTTTTATCTAAAATCAATATACAGTGCAAACAGGAAGTAAGTGCATTTGCAGTAGTGCCTTTTAACTTCAAGCCAATGCACCAAAGCCACCATTTGCAGTAAATAGTGCCTTTCAACTTCAAGTCAAAGCACCCAAGCCACCATTTGCAGTAAGTAGTGCTTTTCAACTTCAAGCCAAAGCTCCCAAGCCACCATTTGCTGTAAGTAGTGCCTTTCAACTTCAAACCAAAGCTCTCAAGCCACCACTTGCAGTAACTAGTGCCTTTCTACTTCAAGCCAAAGCACCCAAGCCACCATTTGCAGTAAGTACTGCCTTTCAACTTCAAGCCATAGCACCCGTCACCATTTGCAGTAAGTAGTGCCTTTCAACTTCATGCCTCCATTTGCAGTAAGTAGTGCCTTTCATAGAAACATAGAAACATAGAAAATAGGTGCAGGAGTAGGCCATTCGGCCCTTCGAGCCTGCACCACCATTCAATATGATCATGGCTGATCATCCAACTCAGTATCCCGTGAATTTTGTGTTTCTATAAGATCCCCCCTCAATCTTCTAAATTCAAGCGAGTACAAACCAAGTCTATCCAGTCATTCTTCATATGAAAGTCCTGACATCCCAGACAACTTCAAGCCAAAGCACCCAAGCCACCATTTGCAGTAAGTAATGCCTTTCAACTTCAAGCCAAAGCTCTCAAGCCACCACTTGCAGTAAGTAGTGCCTTTCAACTTCAAGCCGAAGCACCCAACCCACCATTTGCAGTAAGTAGTGCCTTTCAACCTCAAGCCAAAGCACCCAAGCCACCATTTGCAGTAAGTAGTGCCTTTCAACTTCAAGCCACACCCAAGCCACCATTTGCAGTAAGTAGTGCCTTTCAACTTCATGCCACCATTTGCAGTAAGTAGTGCCTTTCAAATTCAAGCCAAAGCACCCAAGCCACCATTTGCAGTAAGTAGTGCATTTCAACTTCAAGCCAAAGCAACCAAGCCACCATTTGCAGTAAGTAGTGCCTTTCAACTTCAAGCCAAAGCTCCCACGCCACCATTTGCAGTAAGTAGTGCCTTTCAACTTCAAACCAAACCTCCCAAGCCATCACTTGCAGTAAGTAGTGCCTTTCAACTTCAAGCCAAAGCACCCAAGCCACCATTTGCAGTAAGTAGTGCATTTGCTATTCAAGCCAAAGCTCCCAAGTCACCATTTGCAGTAAGTAGTGCCTTTCAACTTCAAGCCAAAGCAACCAAGCCACCATTTGCAGTAAGTAGTGCCTTTCAACTTCAAGCCAAATCACCCAAGCCACCATTTGCAGTAAGTAGTGCCTTTCAAATTCAAGCCAACGCACCCAAGCCACCATTTGCAGTAAGTAGTGCATTTTCTATTTCAAGCCAAAGCTCCCAAGCCACCATTTGCAGTAAGTGGTGCCTTTCAACTTCAAGCCAAAGCAACCGAGCCACCATTTGCAGTAAGTAGTGCCTTTCAACTTCAAGCCAAAGCACCCAAGCCACCATTTGCTGTAGGTAGTGCCTTTCAACTTCAACACAAAGCACCCAAACAACCATTTGCAGGCAGTGCCTTTTTACTTCAAACAAACCATATTTTCATTTTCAAATCACATTAAGGGGACTTACAGTTGTGTAGACATTTGTTCAGTGTTATTCAGAGCTGAGAGAGATGTGACCCTTGGCTTCATCCATCTTGCAGAGACTGAGTGAGGCACACCACTTCCTGGTTTTATAGTCCCTCCACCTCCCTCCAGCAGTGGCATCAGAGAGAATGATTAATTTTTTTTAAACATTAATATCTCTCTGATTTATCATCGATGGGAAAAATCCTCTGCTCCCTTAAGGCGGAGGGGGGCTCTGAGCGAAGTGGCCAAACATGACGGCCGTAGGTGGCAGCGTTCTGTCGGAAATCGCAGCACAGTGGGCCAAAAGATCAGATCAGAGTTTTAGTAATATAGATAGGTTTAGACAGGTACATGGATAGGACAGGTTTAGAGGGATATGGACCAAACGCAGGCAGGTAGGACTTGTATAGCTGGGGTTTGTTGGCCGGTATGGGCAAGTCGGGCCGAAGGGCCCGTTTCCACGCTGTATCACTCTATGACGTGGATGGGGACAATGAGAAGCGTGGAGACGTGCTTCCTTCACACTGCACCACTGGTGTTTGTAGACGTGTGGCCAGGACAGGGCAGCATAGCGTAGAGGAGTGGCAGAGCTGGGTGCTAGCGGCAAGTGTTACCTGTCTGTGGACGTCCGTGGGACCAAAGTCTCCGTATGCCTCCCAGGCGCGTTCATCGTCCTCATAGAAACGGATCTGGATGTCATCTACGAAGCAACAAGAGCAACTCAGAGCTAATGCAAATTCAGCATGAAGGCACTAGTACAGCACGGTGGCTCAGCAGTAGAGTTGCTGCCTCACAGCGCCAGAGACCCGGGATCCGTCCTGACTGAGGGGGCTGTCTGTATGCAGTTTGTACGTTCTCCCCGTGAGGTTTCTCTGGGAGCTCCGGTTTCCTCCCACACTCCAAAGATGTACAGGTTTGTAGGTCAATTGGCTTTGGTCAAAATTGTAAATTGTCCCTAGCCATTGGTCGTTACTGACTGTGTGGGCTGAAGGGCCTGTTTCCGTGCTGTGTCTCTGCAGTCTACAGTAAAGTCAGGATTGTTGACCAGATATCAGGTTATGTGGGCTGTAGAGAAAGATTTACTGCAGATGTTCCACCAATCGGTGGTGGCCAGTGCCACCTTCTTTGCTGCCGTGTGCTGGGGCAGCAGGGCGAAGGCCAAGGATGCCAACAGGATTAACAAACTCATCAGGAAGGCTGGCTACATCCTGGGGGCGGAGTTGGATTCATGGGAGGTGGTCTTGGAGGGGAGGAAGCTCCTCAAACTGCGGAGCATCCTGGACTATACAGCCCACCCCCTCCATGACACACTCGTCAACCTGAGGAGCACCTTCAGCAACAGACTGGTTCCACCAAGATGTAGGACAGGACGACACAGGAGATCCTTCTTCCCTATGGCTATCAAACTGTACAACTTCTCCCCCTTCTGTGGTGGGGTAGACTGATGGACCCCTCCCCCATATTTGCACATCCCCCAATCCTTTCCACTTGTCACTTTAATTTCATGTTTCATGTATTTTGTGTTTTATGACTGTTGGCAGATCAATTTCCCTGCTGGGATAAATGAAGTTCTATCGTATCGTATGGTTTATCGAGGGGGAGCAGTGACACAGGAGCAAGCTGGAAGCCTTCAACTGTGAGTGTAGATGTCATCAGACACAAGTAGTTTAGTTTAGTTTAGAGATAGTGCATAAACAGGCCGACGAGTCCACGCCGACCAGCGATCCCCGCACAGTAACACTATCCGACACACTAGAAATAATTTCACAATGGATTGTCACCTTGTCGTGGTGGAGAAGCTTGTGTGGACCTGAGATCCTGAGATTCCCACACAGTTGAGAGGGAAAGGTAGATCAGCCATGATTGAATGGTGGAGTAGACTCGATGGGCAGAAGGGCCTAATTCTGCTCCTATTTCTTGTGCTCTTATAAGTACAGCTCTACCCCACTCTCCACCCCCCAACTGACAACAGTCCTGTACATTTGATGCAGCATTCACTAACCTCTATACCCAGCCTGCAATAACATGTCATATCTGCTCTCTGACAGCGATTTCATCCCATATCAATATTATTCCTCTAAATTCTTCCCATCAAGGGGTTTGTGGTGCCCGTCCACAAGTTAGTTTTAGAGATAGATGGCACAATGGACTAAGTGTTCGGCTGGCAACCGGAAGGTAGCCTGTTCGAATCCCGCTTGGAGTGCATACTGTCGTTGTGTCCTTGGGCAAGACACTTCACCCACCTTTGCCTGTGTGTGAATGTGTGTGAGTGATTGGTGGTGGTCGGAGGGGCCGTAGGCGCAGATTGGCAACCACGCTTCCGTCAGTCTGCCCCAGGGCAGCTGTGGCTACAGAAGTAGCTTACCACCACCGAGTGTGACTGAGGAGTGAATGAATAATGCGATGTAAAGCGCCTTGAGTATTAGAAAGGCGCTAAATAAATCCCATCCATTATTATGATTATTATACAGCGCGGAAAAAGGCCCTTCGGCCCACCGAGTCCACGCCGACCAGCAATCCCCACACACTCGCACTATCCTACACACACTAGGGACAATTTTTACATTTACCAAGCCAATTAACCTACAAACCTTTATGTCTTTGGAGTGTGGAAGATCTCGGAGAAAGCCCACGCAGGTCACGGGGAGAACGAACAAACTCCGTAAAGACAGTGCCCGTGGTTGGGATCGAACCCGGGTCTCCGGCGCTGCTAGTTTTGTAAGGCAGCATCTCTACCGCTCCACCACCGTGCCACCCTTACATAATTTCATAATTTCCCAACAGCAGCAGAAGCAGCAGCTGACCTGTGGGTGGAGAGCAGCCAACTTGGGGACCACCAACCTTGGGGACCTGCAGCCATCTTGGGGATCAGCGACCTTGGAGACCTGCAGCCATCTTGGGGACCAGCGACCTTGGGGACCTGCAGCCATCTTGGGGACCAGTGACCTTGAGGACCTGCAGCCATACTGAAGCACAAGCTGACTCACCCCTCAGGCAAGCAGTGACCTGCACAGTGACCTCCACCACTCACCTTTCTGGACCTTGTCACACAGGAGGTAGATCTCGTCTCCGCCCATCACACAGCCCGAGGTCTTGTCCATCCGGACGATCTTTAGGTTGGAAGCGTTTGGTGCCTCTGCCAGACACACAAGATCAAACATGTTAAAATATCAACAAGAACAACACCTGCTACAAAATCTACAAAAGCATTTGCTGTTATTTTGGAAATAACAGTTGCTGCCTTACAGCGCCGGAGACACAGGTTCGATCCCGACTAGGGGTGCTGTCTGTACGGAGTTTGTACGTTCTCCCAGTGACCTGTGTGAATTTTCTCCGAGATCTTGTGTTTCCTCCCACAGTCCAAAGATGTACAAGTTTGTAGGTTAATTGGTTTCAGTAAATTTGTAAATTGTCTCTAGTGTGTGTGGGGCAGTGTTAGTGTGTAGGGATCGCTGGTCCGTGTGGACTCGTTGGGCCAAAGGGCCTTTTTCCGTGCTGGCTATCTAAACTAAACTTAAAATTTAAGTCAACCAATGTATCCAGCAAGAGTGATTGATGAGCCAGACGGAGAAGACCCAACGTGTAGCAGGAACTGCAGATGCTGGTTGAAACCAAAGATAGACACAGAAAGCTGGAGTAACTCAGCGCGACAGGCAGCATTTCTGGAGAGAAGGAATGGGTGACGTTTCAGGTCGAGACCCTGGCCTCCTGATTAATTTCACTGTTTGTATGCCTCGTTGTCACCTTCCCCTCAGCCAACAATGAGCCAGACTACATTTCTTTGATCAACGTTTGCTTTGAGCTGTCTTTTTCACACATTACCCTTCCATATCTCTAGTTTCCCTCTTCCCCTCTGACTGTCTGAAGAAGGGTCTTGACCCGAATTGTTACCCGTTCCATCCTGACTACGGATATTGTCTGTACGGAGTTTGTACGTTCTCCCCGTGACTTGCGTGGGTTTTTCTGAGTTCTTCTGTTTCCTCCCACATTCCAAAGGTACAGGTTTGTAGGCTAATTGGCTTCAGTAAAATTGTGAGTTTTTCCTAGTGAGCATAGGGTGGTGTCAGTGTGCGGGGATCGCTGGTCGGTGTGGACTCGGTGGGCCGAAGGTCCTGTTTCCGCACCGTATCTCTAAACTAAACTTGATGAAATTGAGCAAGTGCACCTCACTACCTCCTCACCCAGTATCAGCCTCATCAACCTCGACACTGTGCTGAGAGTCTCCCACCACTAACAGTGTGACAGGCACAAAGTGCAAACTTGGCCACAAAACCCCAAGAGAGACTGGGGGAATGTTCCATGACTCATGACCAGTCACTGCCAGAAGTGTCAAATTAAAAATTCCCTGCGGTCTCTTTATTCCTTTTATCACGATCAGCCACAACCTTTCCCATCTTTGCCCAAGACCAAGCTTTGGTGCAGCGGTAGAGTTGCTGATTCGCAGCGCCAGGGTCCTGGGTTCGATCCTGACTACGGCTGCTGTCTGCATGGAGTTTCTACGTTCTCCCACACTCCAAAGACGTACAGGTTTGTAGGTTAATTGGCTTGATATAATTGTAAATTGTCCCTAGTTTGGAGGGATGCTGGGATTGCTGGTCAGTGTGGACCCAGTGGACCGAAGGGCCTATTTCCATACTGTATCTCTAATCTAAACTAAACTACGAGCAATGGCTTTATGGGCAAGTCTGACAGAGATAGATGGAGGGGCAGGTAGTGTAGAGAAAGCAGCAACTCTGCAGAAGGACTTGGACAGGTTGGGAGAGTGGGCAAAGAAGTGGCAGATGGAATATAGTGGAGCAAAGTGTATGGTCATGCATTTTGTAATAGGGAATAAAGGCGCTGACTATTTTCAGAAATTGGAAGTGCAAATGCACGTGGGCTGCATCTGAACGTTACCAGGAGTTCCTTCTCCTCATCAACACCACATTTCCTGCTTACTCCAATGCTATCTTTTACTTTACATTTACCATCATTGTACAAGAATGATCCCAGGAATGAGTGGGTTAGCATATGCTGAGCACTTGATGGCACTGGGCCTGTACTCGCTGGAGTTTAGAAGGATGAGGGGGTACCTCATTGAAATTTACAGAATAGTGAAAGGCCAGGATAGAGTGGATGTGGAGAGGATGCTTACACTACTGGGAGAGTCTAGGACTTGAGGTCATAGCCTCAGAATTAAAGGATGCACTTTTAAAAAGGAAATGAGGAGGAATTTCTTTAGTCAGACAGAGGGCGGTGAATCTGTGGAATTCTTTGCCACAGAAAGCTGTGGAGGCCAAGTCAATGGATATTTTTAAGGCAGAGATAGATAGACTCTTGATGAGTACACGCGTCAGGCGTTATGGGGCGAAGGCAGAAGAATGGGGTTGAGAGGGAAAGATAGATCAGCCATGATTGAATGGCACTTGATGGGCCAAATGGCCTAATTCTGCGCCTAGAACTAATTTATATTGGATAAAAACGGGTAACGACAAGTCAGACTTCAGGAAGGAAGTCAATAGGTCAATAGGTCGAGCATGGAAACAGGCTGTTCGGTCCACCATGTTGGTGCCGACCAGTGATCACCCATATACACACCCAATAAAGGATTCAATTCATATACTAGCACAATACACACTAGCAACAATTTACAGAAGCCACTTACCCTACAAACCTGCACATCGTTGGAGTGTGGAAGGAAACAGGAGCACACGGAGAGAACCCACGCAGGTCACGGGAAACCTTGCACACTGCGTACAGACATCACCCCAAGTCAGGATAGAAGCCGGGATTCTGACGCTGCGAGGCAGCAACTCTACCGCTGTGCCACCGTGCTGCCCTACGTCTTACTCTCAACGTTAGCAAGATCAAGGAGCTGAGTGATGACTTTGTGAAGGGAAAGCAGAGGATCCATGCACCTGACTACATCAACGGGGCAGCAGCGGCTTCAGGTTCTGAGTGTGCATGTCCCGTCTGATCTGTCCTGACCCCAGCACATGGATGCAATTGCACACTAATCTCACCAACTTCATCAAAGGTTAGACAATGGTTCAATGGTTCTTTGTTGTCACATGTACCAAGGTACAGTGAAAGTCCTTTTTTGCACATAATTAATTAAAAGCCTTACTGTACAAAGGCACAATCATACTTAACGGTAGCATGGTGGTGCAGCATTAGAGTTGCTGCCTTACGAGGTTCGATCCTGACTACAAGTGCTGTCTGTACGGAGTTTGCATGTTCTCCCTGTGACCGAGTACGTTTTCCCCAAATGCTCCAGATTCCTCCCACATTCCAAGTAGGTACATTGGCTTCAGTAAAATTGTAAATTGTCCCTTGTGTGTGGGGTAGTGCAATGTATGGGCATTGCTGGTTGGCGCATACTCAGTGGGCTGAAGGACCTATTTCCGCACTGTGTCTCTAACCTAAACTAAACTACGAGCAATGGCTTTGTGGACAAGTTTGCAGGTGATGCAAATATAGGTGGAGGGGCAGGTAGTGTGGAGAAAGCAGGGAGCCTGCAGAAAGACTTGGACAGGTTGGAGAAATAATTTCTTTAGTCAGAGCATGGTGAATCTGTGGAATTTATTACCTCAGCTGTGGGGGCCAAGTAATTAGGTAGTTTTAAGGCAGGGATTGACTGATTCTTGATTAGTAGGGGTGTCAGAGTTTATAGGGAGAAGGCAGGAGAATGGGGTTAGGAGGAAGAGATATATCAGATACTAGACTAAGTGGGACCCGTTGGGTCCCATGTTCACATGGGAGGGCTGGTCCCCCGACGCAATATTCCACCTCTCCACCAATTCCAATATTGGCGGCCAGTGGGGGTCTTTCTGGAGTGCTGGTATGGGTTCTTGGGGTGGCAGCTCAGTCCCTCAAGCCTGATCTGCTGGCAGCTCACTCACGGCTGGTGGGCTGGCAGTTGACTCATGACTATTCCTTGAAATTCCATTTCAAGCAGGGTGCAAGGCTACCAAATTCAAATCCATGTTCCTACCATTTCAAGCAGGGTTCAAGGCCACCGAATTCAACTGCATTTTCATACCACTTCAAGCTGGATCCAAGGCCACCAAATTCAAGTGCAGTTTCATACCACTTTCAGCAGGGTGCAAGTCCACCAAATCCAGTGCAGTTTCATACCACTTCAAGCAGGATGCAAGGCCGCCAAATTCAAGTGCAGTTTCATTCCACTTCAAGCAGGGTGCAAGGCCACCAAATTCAAATGCAGCTTCATACCATTTCATGCAGGGTGAAACCACCATAAAACCACACAAAACACCAAACTCACAGTTCAGTAGACATTCAGTGTGTTCAGTTGATTCACAGCTCAGACAGAGTCGTGACCTCTCCCTCCCCCATCATGCAGAGACTCAGCCACACCCACACTTACGGGTTTTATAACCCCTCCCCCTCCCACCGGAAAAGGTGTGGCTTTCATGGTGTGATTGACAGGAGAGAGATTCTCAACATTTTTTAAACACTAATAACACTTTTATTTTTCATTGATGGAAAGAATTATCTGCACCTGCTCAGCGGAGGGGAGACTGAGTAAGATGGCCAAGAATCACAGCCGTAAGTGGTAGCGTTTTATCTAAAATCAATATACAGTGCAAACAGGAAGTAAGTGCATTTGCAATAATGCCTTTTAACTTCAAGCCAAAGCACCCAAGCCGCCATTTGCAGTAAGTAGTGCCTTTCAACTTCAAGCCAAAGCACCCAAGCCACCATTTGCAGTAAGTAGTGCCTTTCAACTTCTTGCCACCATTTGCAGTAAGTAGTGCCGTTCAACTTCAAGCCAAAGCTCCTAAGCCACCATTTGCAGTAAGTAGTGCCTTTCAACTTCAAGCAAAAGCACCCGCCACCATTTGCAGTAAGTAGTGCCTTTCAACTTCAAGCCAAAGCACCCAAGCCACCATTTGCAGTAAGTAGTGCCTTTCAACTTCAAGCCAAAGCACCCAAACCACCATTTGCAGTAAGTAGTGCCTTTCAACTTCAAGCCAAAGCACCCAAGCAACCATTTGCAGGCAGTGCCTTTTTACTTCAAACAAACCATATTTTCATTTTTTAAACACATTAAGGGGACTCACAGTTGTGTAGACATTTGTTCAGTGTTATTCAGAGATCAGAGAAACGTGACCCTTGGCTTCATTCATCTTGCAGAGACTGAGTGAGGCACACCACTTCCTGGTTTTATAGTCCCCCCCCCCTCCCTCCAGCAGTGGCAGCAGAGAGAATGGTGAATTTTTAAAATCCATTAATATCTCTCTGATTTGTCATCGATGGGAAAAATCCTCCGCACCCGTAAGGCGGGGGGGGGGGGCTCTGAGCGAGGTGGCCGAAAATGACGGCCGTAGGTGGCGGCGTTCTGTCAGAAATCGCAGCACAGTGGGCCAAAAGCAGTCAAGTTCAGAGTTTTAGTAATATGCAAGATAAACATAGAAACATAGAAAATAGGTGCAGGAGAAGGCCATTTGGCCCTTCGTGCCAGCACCGCCATTCAATGTTATCATGGCTGATCATCCAAAATCAGTACCCTGTTCCTGCCTTCTCCCCATAACCCTTGATTCCTCAAGCCCTAAGAGCTCTATCTAACTCTCTTTTGAATGCATCCAGTGGATCTGCCTCTACTGCCTTCTGAGGCAGACAAATTCACAACTCTGTGTGAAAAAGTTTTTCTTCATCTCAGTTCTAAATGGCCTACCCTTTATTCTTAAACTGGGGCCCCTGGTTCTGGACTCCCCCAACATCGGGAACATGTTTCCTGCATCTACAGTGCCCTCCATAATGTTTGGGACAAAGACCGATCATTTATTTATTTGCCTCTGCACTCCACAATTTGAGATTTGTAATAGAAAAAAAAATCACATGTGGTTAAAGTGCACATTGTCGACTTCCGGTGGCGCTATGGAGTAGGAGAGACTCGCGCCAACTAGCTCCGTGAAAAATCCGAAAAAACGGGAGGAAAAGACAGATCCTACCTGCAGAAACCGGGACCGATTGTTTTGAACTAAGCCCGTGACGTCATCAGGCGCGCGACACCGGCAGTATGTCGACTCAACATACTCCCCCCCACAAGGCAAAAAACGGCAAGACAAAAGAGGTAGGCCCAACTGAAGCCTCGGCCTCAGGTTTAACAGCATCCCGAGAAGACATCTCAAAGAAGAAGAAAAAGACTGAGATGGAAGAATTAAAAACGTTCCTTAAGGAGGAACTTAAAAATCTTAGACAGGACTTTAAAGAGGATCTAGCATCTTTTTAAAAAGAAATGAAAGACCAAATTAAAGAAGATGTTACAGAGATTGTACACGAAGTCCTTGAAGACTGGAAATTAGATATGGAAAGAAATATGACTCAAAATGTTGAAGAAGTAAATGAAAAACTGAATAAGATGGAATCCAGATTTGATTCTAAACTTGAACCTATTCTCCTGACATTAGACCAACACTACAAGATTGTAAAAGAACTTGAGGAACTTGCCGAGACAAGCACCGCAACTACAAAACAACTCATCACTGAGAACCAACGCCTATCAAAGTTATTGTATCAAATAACTGAAAAATGTACAGACTTGGAGGGACGACAGAGGCGCCAGAATTTAAGAATCGTGGGCATCCAGGAAGGCAGAGAGGGGACTCGTGACCCCCGTGAATTTGCTGCAGAAGTACTGAAAACAATTTTGAACCTGGATCAGGCGCCATTACTTGCCCGAGCGCACAGAGTGGGTCGCCCAAAGGTGGGCGACCGACCAAGAATAATGATAGTAAAGGTCCAATATGACCATGTATTGGATGACATGATGAGGAAAATTGGTAAAAGCAGAAATCTTGTATATGAAGGAGACAAGATTAGCGTATTCAGAGATTACCCCGTGGAAGTTGCTAAGAAAAGAGCGCTGTTCACAGAAACAAGAAGAGTACTGAAGAACATAAAGAATCTGAGATATGGACTGTTATACCCCGCAACACTGAGAGTCAGTTACGAGAAGAAGGAATACTTCTTCATCAAGCACACGGAAGCATTTGAATTTGCCAAGAAAGTCGAAGACAAGATCAAACATTGAAAAATATTCAACTCTTAACACCTACTCGGACACTGCTATCTCGCAGAGAAGATACGGAACTCTAAACTTTAAACTATTATATTTAAGAGTTGCCTAATTTTCGCAATAAGAATTGGGTATATTTCCTACAACGGATATATATAAAACTAACATCCTAGTACTAACCTCTAACCTCTAACAACTATTAATAATCAAGAATATTAACTAACACTAACTAATGATAACAAGATTATTTAGATTATTTAAGAATTAATTAAAAGTATGAAATATAAGTAAAGTATGATTCAGGTATTTTATAATGAGAAATGTCTGATGGCCCTTGCCCTGATGTTTTCGTTTTTGATTACTCTTTGATAGATGTTTAGATTATACAAAACTAATATCTCAATTTGAGACTACTAATTATACCATTAATGGAATATAATCAATATTTCTTTCCCCCCCACAAATTGTATGCATCGAATTGGAAACTTTCCTTTCAAGGAAAGCACGGAGCTAGTATTTTTATAAACCAAAAGCTACGGAAGTCCATAGATGCTTAGCCACATTAGGGTGGCTATCACTAACTGCACTAATTGTAGTTGTAGTTGCTTTTCTTTTTTACTTTCCACACTTTACTAACCCTATTAGCTATCACCTTTTTTTATCTTATATCACATTATATTTTGTATTTGGAATGGAATTGCATATTTTATTTAAGGAGATACGTTCGGATGGAAAACAGACGTGACCTAAAATTCATCTACCTGAAGTTCAAGTATAAGGTAGGGTTGAGTGTGCTGAATCATCTGCTCTACCACTTAATCACAAGATGCAAGACATGAATATAAAAATTGGGGGTGAGGGAATTAAATTCTGTAGTTGGAATGTTAAGGGAATTAACGAACCCATCAAGAGAGGCAAAGTGTTAGCACATTTAAAATCATTGAAAACAGATATAATATTTCTCCAGGAGACACATCTTAAAAAGGAAGCACAACATAGACTGAAAGCAAAATGGATTGCTAAAGCGTACCATTCTTCATTCTCACATAAATCAAGAGGTGTTGCAATATTAATTCGTAAAGGTATACCCTTTAAACATATATCAACGATAGAAGACATTGAAGGCAGATATATTATAATAATAGGGGAGTTATACTTAAAAAAGGTGACTCTCCTCAATGTGTATGGACCAAATTTTGATAGCCCTCTGTTTTTTAAGAGAATTCTTAACAATATCCCGGAAGGCACACAACAAAACGTAATAATTGGTGGAGATTTAAATTGTACATTGGATGCTTGTTTGGACAGATCATCAACTCAAAGAAAACTAAAATCTCGATCAAGTGAATTTTTAAATTCATACATTAATACCACTAATATTAAGGACGTTTGGAGAATTGAAAATCCATCGGGCCGAGAATATTCATTTTACTCACCAGTACATAAAACTTACTCAAGGATAGATTATTTTTTGGTAGATTCAAAACTTATCCCATTCACCTATAACTCACAATATCACAACATCATAATCTCAGACCATGCCCCATTAACATTTATGATTAAAGTAAACGGAATGGCAGAGACACAGTCACAATGGAGATTTAATCCCCAAATCTTAAAAGATAAGTCATGTAATGAATATCTAGTAAAACAGATTAAAATGTTTTTTGAGGCTAACGATAGCCCTGAAATCTCTGCCTCGCTTCTTTGGGAAACATTTAAAGCATTTGTACGAGGAGCATTAATTTCTTCCCAATCATTTTTTAATAAAGAGAATAGGGCCAAACAAAAGAAACTGGAAATGGAAATAAAGCAATTAGACACAGAAAATGCAGCAGCACCATCCACGATAAAACACAATAAAATTGCAGTATTGAAATATAAATTAAACAAGATTTATTCAGACCAAGTTATAAAACTTTATCAACATACAAAACAATTAAATTTTGAATTTGGTGACAAACCACAAAAACTATTAGCGCGTCAACTTCGCAAATTGGACGGGGAAAAAACAATATACAAAATTAGAACAGATAAGGGAGAAACATTAACATTGCCTAAAGATATTAATGATAGATTTCTACAATACTATCAAAAATTGTATTCATCTAAAATAACAGAACAATCAACGGGAATGGAAACATTTTTACAGAATTGTAAGTTTGCGGGTCTAGATCAGAAAGAGAGAGAATTGCTAGGGGCTGAAATTACGATAAAAGACATTGAAGAATCAATAAAGTCCTTAAAAAACGGAAAGTCGGCAGGACCCGATGGTCTAAATTCGGAATTTTATAAAAATTTTTATGACTTGCTTTCCCCACGCCTACAGACAATGTACAAATATGCTTATACTCAACAGAAACTCCCAGAAACTCTAAATGAATCAACAATCATACTTATACCAAAAACGGACAAGGATCTTGAAGACCCAGGTTCATACAGAGCTATAGCCCTCTTAAATACTGATCAGAAAATATTAACTAAGATTCTATCTAATAGATTGAGCTTAGTGATCAGTAAATTAATACATCCTGACCAAACAGGGTTTATCCCCAAACGGTATTCATTTTTTAATCTGAGAAGATTATTTAATATTATATACTCCAATAGAATCCCCAACGCAGAGCTAGCAATTATCTCGTTAGATGCTGAAAAAGCATTTGACCAGGTAGAATGGCCATATTTATTTTCGGTGATGGAAAAATTCCAACTAGGAGAGAAGTACTGTACATGGGTTAAATTGTTATATTCTAACCCAACAGCTAGAATATTAACAAACAAAATGTTATCAACTAAATTTAATCTCTCTAGAGGCTGTAGACAAGGATGCTCACTATCACCACTATTATTTGCTCTTGCAATCGAACCCCTAGCAGAAAGCGTTAGAAACCATCTAGGAATATTTGGATACAATACTAGAGATACAAGGAATAAAATCTCCTTATATGCAGATGATATATTAATATATATTACAAAATTAGAAACTAGTATTCCAAACCTATTAAATCTAATAACTCAATTTGGTCAGTTTTCGGGATATAGAATCAATTGGAATAAAAGCGAAATCATGCCAATAACAAAATTCAATTTACATACAATACAACAATCCCCTTTTAAAATAGTTAAAGATAAATTTAAATACTTAGGAATCTGGGTAACTAAGACATATACCTCTTTATTTAAACTAAATTTCCCACCTTACTGAATAAACTACATAAGAATATTCAATACTGGAAAACACTCCCCATTTCAATGCTTGGGAGAATTAATGCTATAAAAATGATTTTTTTACCGCAACTACTGTACCTACTTCAATTAATTCCGATATATATCCCAAAAACTTTTTTCAAAAAAGTCGACTCCATTGTTACAAGTTTTGTCTGGGATTATAAGAATCATAGAATAAGTAAAAAACATTTATGTAAATCAAAGATAAATGGAGGTCTGGCTTTGCCAAATTTCTTATTTTATTTTTGGGCAGTCCATATTAAAAACATGAATTTTTGGCTGGAAGAAATGGACCAACAACCAGATTGGCTAATGATGGAAAAGGAAGACTGTATACCTTTTGAAATTGGACCGATCATATTTGCCCCCACAAAACAGCACAAAAAAACCTATAAAGAAAACCCCATAATACATAGTGGAATACGAATTTGGAAACAAATAAAAAAAGATTTAAAATTGAATAATATACCACTCTGCCTTCCCATTGTAAATAATCCTTTGTTCAAATCATCCTTTATGGACAAAGGTTTCACACAATGGAAAAATCATGGAATCAAAAATATAGGACATCTTTATGGGAAAGGTACTTTTCTTTCATTTCAAGAGTTACAACTGAATTATGGATTGCACTCAAATAATTTTTTCAGATATCTACAAATTAGAGATTATGTTAAATCTAATACACAAGTTTACAGGAATAGGGAATCAGAAATTCTTGATGAGTGTCTGAACAAGCATCCTAATACTGAACAACTAATAGCTTATATTTATAACACCCTACTAAATAACGAGGTACCACCGACCGAACTACATAGATACAAATGGGAAATTGAAATAGGTCATCCTATCACGAAAGATATGTGGGACGAAAGTTTACAACAAATACATCAATGTTCATTAAATGCCAGACATATTTTAATACAATTCAAGGTCTTACATAGACTACACTTCTCTAAAATAAAACTAAATAGAATCTTCCCACAAATCTCTCCTATTTGTGATAAATGTCTACATTTAGAGGCTAATTTAACACATACTTTTGCAAACTGTATAAAACTTAAATATTTCTGGACAGATATTTTTGAAATAACTTCAAAAGTTATTAATACAAAACTGGACCCAGACACAAAATTAATAATACTTGGAATATCAGAACAAAGCTTAACACTCACAACAAACCAAAGAAACTTCCTCAATTACAGTATAATAACCGGAAAAAAATTAATATTAAAATTTTGGAAAGGCCCTACAACCCCCACAATCAAAATGTGGATTACGGAAATGTCGGAGACCCTATACTTAGAAAGAATTAGACTTGTCTTAATGGACAAACAAGATCTTTTTCATAAAATTTGGGCTCCATTCATTAACTATCTGAAGGGATAGACTGGCACAGCACGAGGACCCAGCTGAAACTTGAACTCAGGAACAGATGAAAAACTATACTCTATACTTTATAACCTACGAACCTATCTCCATTGATGTATCACAGGTAACCCATTCCACCTCCCTTGTTTTTCTGTTGTGTTTTTTTTTGCTTTCTTTTTTATTTGTAACTTTCTACCCTCTCTTTTTCTCGCTTTCTATAAAAAATAAAAATACTAGAAGCAGAAGTAATTGATAATGGAAAATTTTAATAATGTATGACTGATGTATATGAAAAGTTTTTTTTTTCTACTATAATATGTAACTACATTGTATAATATGTCTACTTCTAATAAATAAATAAATAAATAAAAAGAAAAAAAAGTGCACATTGTCAGATTTAAATAAAGGCTATTTTTATACCTTTTGGTTTCACCATGTAGAAATTACAGCTGTGTTTATACACAGTCCCCCCATTCCCGGGCACCATAATGTTTGGGACACAGCAATGTCATGTAAATGAAAGTAGTCATGTTTAGTATTTTGTTGCATATCCTTTGCATGCAATGACTGCTTGAAGTCTGTGATTCATGGACATCACCAGTTGCTGGGTGTCTTCTCTGGTGATGCTCTGCCAGGCCTGTATTGCAGCCATCTTTAGCTTATGCTTGTTTTGGGGGATAGTCTCCTTCAGTTTTCTCTTCAGCATATAGAAGGAATGCTCAGTTGGGTTCAGATCGGGTGATTGACTTGGCCACTCAAGAATTGACCATTTTTTTGCTTTGAAAAACTCCTTTGCCACTTTAGCAGTATGTTCGAGATCATTGTCTTGCTGTAGAATGAACCGCCACCCAATGGGTTTTGAGGCATTTGTTTGAACTTGAGCAGACAGGATGTGTCTAACCATATAATATAACCATATAACCATATAACAATTACAGCACGGAAACAGGCCATCTCGACCCTTCTAGTCCGTGCCGAACACATAATCTCCCCTAGTCCCATATACCTGCGCTCAGACCATAACCCTCCATTCCTTTCCCATCCATATAACTATCCAATTTATTTTTAAATGATAAAAACGAACCTGCCTCCACCACCTTCACTGGAAGCTCATTCCACACAGCTACCACTCTACAGTCTACATTTCAGAATTCATTATGCTACGACCATCGGCAGTTTTATCATCAATGAAGATAAGTGAGCCAGTACCTTCAGCAGCCATACATGCCCAGGCCATAACGGTTTCACAGATGAGGCGGTATGCTTTGGATCTCGGGCAGTTCCTTCTCTCCCCCATACTTTGCTCTTGCCATCACTCTGATATAAGTTAATCTTCGTCTCATCTGTCCACAAGACCATTTTGCAGAACTGTGGTTGCTCTTTTAAGTACTTCTTGGCAAACTGTAACCCGGCCATCCTATTTTTGCGGCTAACCAGTGGTTTGCATCTTGCAGTGTAGCCTCTGTATTTCTGTTCATGAAGTCTTCTGCGTACAGTGGTCATTGACAAATCCACACCTGACTCCTGAAGAATGTTTCTGATCTGTCGGACAGATGTTTGGGGATTTTTCTTTATTTTCGAGAGAATTCTTCTGTCATCAGCTGTGGAGGTCTTCCTTGGCCTGCCAGTCCTTTTGCGATTAGTAAGCTCACCAGTGCTCTCTTTCTTCTTAGTGATGCTCCTAACAGTTGATTTTGGTAAGCCTAAGGTTTGGCTGATGTCTCTAACAGTTTTATTCTTGTTTCTCAGTCTCATAATGTTTTTTTTTTTAACTTTCATTGGTACAACTTTGGTCCTCATGTTGATAAACAACAATAAATGTTTCCAAAAGTGATGGAAAGACTGGAGGAAAGACTAGGTGCTGATAGCTCTATTATACCTGCATTCAGGAGAAAATTAAACACACCTGACCAATCACAAACACCTGTGAAGCCATGTGTCCCAAACATTATGGTGCCCTGAAATGGAGGGACTATGTATAAACGCAGCTGTAATTTCTACATGGTGAAACCAAAATGTATAAAAATTGCCTTTATTAAAATCTAACAATGTGCACTTTAACCTCATGTGATTTTTTATGTTTTACAAATCTGAAATTGAGGAGTACAGAGGCAAATAAATAAATGATGGGTCTTTGTCCGAAAC
Organism: Amblyraja radiata; assembly: GCF_010909765.2. Classification (NCBI taxonomy): domain Eukaryota; kingdom Metazoa; phylum Chordata; class Chondrichthyes; order Rajiformes; family Rajidae; genus Amblyraja; species Amblyraja radiata. Next base: position 21,674,683 of record NC_045992.1, on the reverse strand, counting down.
ATTATAGAGGGGAATGTAGCTTGTCTAATCCCTTAATAATTTTATGATTGAATGAAGGAGTAGACTCGATGGGCCGAATGGGTGGTGGGTGTATGGAACGAGCTGCCAGAGGAGGTAGTTGTGGCAAGTACTATAGCAACATGTAAAAGACATTTGGACAAGTGCGTGGATAGGACAGGTTTAGAGGGATATGGGCCAAATGCAGCAGGCAGTTGGGACTAGTGCAGACGAGGCATGTTGGTCAGCATGGGTGAGTTGTATGAGTTGGGTTGAAAGGCCTGTTAGCATGCTGGTTGACTCTATGAGGGATGCCTGTGTATCGTGGGCCTGTCTGTGCATTTCAGGACTGCAAAGTTCTGGATATTTGCCTCACAAGTAAAGTTTGTACAGGAGAGAACGTCAGGATTATAAAAGATTTCAAAGAGGATAAACAAATGCACATCCTAGTTTAGGAAAGAATTGCAGATGCCTGTTTAAATCGAAGATAGATGCAAAATGCTGGAGTAACTCAGTGGGACAAGCAGCATTTCCAGAGAGAAGGAATGGGTGATGTTTCGGGTCGAGACCCATCTTCAGTCTGATGAAGGGTTTCGACCTGACGTCACCCATTCCTTGTCTCCAGAGATGCTGCCTGTCCCGCTGAGTTACTCCAGCATTTTGTGAGACATCTTAGTTTAGTTTAGCTTAGAGTTACAGCGTGGAAACAGGTCCTTTGGCCCAACATGTCCAAGCCGACCATCGATCACCCATTCATACTAATCCCCACTCCACTATCTCATCCATTCCCTACGCAATACAGACAATTTACAGAAGCCAATTAACCTACCTGCATGTTTTAGAGGAAATTAGGTCATACTGTAGGTTTAAGGTGATGGGGGAGAAATGTAATAGTAACCCAAGGGGTGACGTTTTCACCCAGACAGTGGTGGGTGGATGGAACAATCTGCCGGAGGTGGTAGTTGAGGCAGGTATTATCGCAATGTTTAAGAAACATTTGGACTGGTACATTGATAGGATAGGGTTAGAGGGATATGGGCTAAATGCGGGCAGGTGGGACTAGTGTAGATAGGATATGTTGGTCGGTGTGGGCAAGTTGGGCCAAAAGGCCTGTTTCCACACAGTGGGGGGAAACCGGAGCACCCGGAGAAACCCACGTGGCCACAGGGAGAACCTATACTTGGTGCCATGCAATTTGACTGCCACAGTATTCCATTTCAATGCAGACAGTGTCTTACAACGCAGGGAATTTCCAGCTCCACCCTGACCACCAAGTAGCCACTATTCTATTTCCGAAGATAGTCACAAAAAGCTGGAGTAACTCAGCGGGACAGGCAGCATCTCTGGAGAAAAGGAAGAGGTGACGTTTCGGGTCGAGACCCTTCTTCAGTCTGAGAGTCGGGGGAAATGGAAACGAGAGGTATGCAAGGTAAATGGAACAAATGAATGAAAGATATGCAAGAAGCAACGATGATAGCCCATCAATGATCTGGATGATGGTGTGGTAAATTGGATTAGTAAGTATGCAGATGATACTAAGATAGGTGGGGTTGTGGATAATGAAGTAGATTTTCAAAGCCTACAGAGAGATTTATGCCAGTTGGAAGAGTGGGCTGAAAGATGGCAGATGGAGTTTAATGCTGATAAGTGTGAGGTGCTACATCCTGGCAGGACAAATCAAAATAGGACGTACATGGTAAATGGTAGGGAATTGAAGAATGCAGGTGAACAGAGGGATCTGGGAATAACTGCACAGTTCGCTCAAAGTGGAATCTCATGTAGATAGGGTGGTAAAGAAAGCTTTTGGTGTGCTGGCCTTTATAAATCAGAGCATTGAGTATAGAAGTTGGGATGTAATGTTAAAATTGTACAAGGCATTGGTGAGGCCAATTCTGGAGTATGGTGTACAATTTAGGTCACCTGATTATAGGAAGGATGTCAACAAAATAGAGAGAGTACAGAGGAGATTTACTAGAATGTTGCCTGGATTTCAGCACCTAAGTTACAGAGAAAGGTAGAACAAGATAGGTCTATTCTTTGGAGTGCAGAAGGTGAAGGGGGGACTTGATAGAGGTCTTAAAAATGATGAGAGGGATAGACAGAGTTGACGTGGATAAGCTTTTTCCATTGAGAGTAGGGAAGATTCAAACAAGAGGACATGATTTGGGAATTAAGGGACAAAAGTTTAGGGGTAACGAGGGGGAACTTCTTTACTCAGAGAGTGGTGGCTGTGTGGAATGAAATTCCAGTGAAGGTGGTGGAGGCATGTTCGTTTTTATCATTTAAAAATAAATTGGATAGTTATATGGACGGGAAAGGAATGGAGGGTTATGGTCTGAGCGCAGGTGTATGGGACTAGGGGAGAATACGTGTTCCGCACGGACTAGAAGGGTCGAGATGGCCTGTTTCCGTGCTGTAATTGTTATATGGTTATATGGTTATATGATGGAGGTTAGGTGGAGCTCACAATGGTCCATTGTTGACTGTGGGGTAGGTGATAACGTTATACAGACAGCGAGTAGTTCCACCAGCCATCACTTGGTCTGTTGACCTGTCTGGCTACTTCTCAGATGTAGGAAGAACAATGTGCAAATGGATGTGCTGTTTCCACTGGTTTAGTTTCGTTTAGAGATACAGAGCGGAAGCAGGCCCTTTAGCCCACTGAGTCCGTGCTGACCAGCGATCCCCGTACATTAACACTGTCTGACACACTGGGGACAGTTTACAATCTTTTACAAAAGCCAATTAACCTACAAACCTGCACATCTTTGGAGTGTGGGAGGAAACCGGAGCACCCGGAGAAAACCCACGTGGTCACGGGGAGAACGTACAAACTCCGTACAGACAGCACCCATAGTCACGATTGAACCTGGGTCCCTGGCGCAGTGAGGCAGTAACTCTACCACTGTGCCACCGTGCCGCACTGGTGACTTACTGCTGTCGAAGATGGGGTCGGAGATGACAGGTGGGAGGGGCAGGGTGTACATGCCCTGGCTGTCGGGGAGGAAGGCTGTGAAGCGGAGCCTGACCACACTCAGGTCCATCTCCTTGGCCAACTGCTCAGACTCCTGCTTCAGGCTCTGCAGTTCCTGCCCTGTGGGTGAAGAGGAGAATCAGTGACCATCGACAGATGCAAACCCACCCTCACTGCCCGGTCCACACACACACACGCACACACACACCTTCACTGCCCCATCCACACCCACCCACCCTCACCGCCCGGTCCACACACCCACACACTCCCTCACTGCCCGGTACATACACGTATGTACACGTACAGACACACACACGTACGCACACAGACACACACACGTACGCACACGTACACACACACACTGTCCCATCCACACCCACACACCCACACACACCCACACACACACACCCACACACACCCACACACACACACCCACCCTCACTGCCCAATCCACACCTCGCCCGCCGACTAACATCAGGCTCGTCACTAAAACCTGCACTTGTAGCTATTACATCATTACATCTCCATCTTCACGCGCAAACTCTGAAGAGACAGAACCCATAGTTAGGATCGAACCTGGGTCTCTGGCGCTGTGCGGCAGCAAGTCTACCGCTGCGGCATCGAGCCGCCCAGGACCACTGTGCTGACGCACTCCTGTCTCACTGCAGATACACTCACCATGAACAGCAAACCCACAGGCAGGAAGCATGGACACAAGTCCGGTCAGTGCGGCTCTGGCCACTGGGCACTGGGCTTGGCAGTGGACAGGGTGGGCCGAAGGGCCTGTTTCCATGCTGGAACATCCCGGTGAACTCACCTGACAGCAGGGACTTGCTGAGAAAGTCCTGAGAGCTCAGAGGATTCTTCTGGTACAGCTCGTTAAATATCCGGTCCTGTAGAACCTCCGGAACATTCTTCTTTGTGACGTGGAGAATGCCCAGGTTAGTAAACCTGGTGACAGAGAACACACTGCTATAGTCCCTGGTACCACTGCCCAACTAACTATCCCCACACGTAGACACGCACGCACACGCACACGGACACGCACACACACGCACGCACACGGACACACAGTCGCACACACACACACACAGGCGCGCACACGCACACATGCGCGCGCGCACACACACACACAGGCGCGCACACGCACACATGCGCGCGCGCACACACACAATTGCGCACACACGCGCGCACACACTCACCCGGAGAGGCTAACTACCCCGACACACACACACGGCAGGGGGAGACCTGACCAACCCTCCCACACACACATGCACGCACCTGCATGCACCCACACATGCATGCACATGCATGCATACATGCATGCATACACACATGCACGCACACGCATGCACACACTCAGGAGTTTTGTTTATTTTAGAGATACAGCATGGAAACAGGCCCTTCAGCCCAGCGAGTCCATATCGACCAGTGATCACCCCGTACACTAACACTAGGGGCAATTTACAATCTTTACCAAAGCCAATTAACCTACAAACCTGTACGTCTTTGGAGTGTGGGACAAAACCCGAGCTCCCAGAGAAAACCCACGCAGGTCACAGGGAGAATGTATGAACTGCGTGCAGACAGCACCCATAGTCAATATGGAACCAGGATTGGTGGTGCTGTGAGGCAGCGACTGCGCCACAATGCCGCACAGCAATAAAGAATGCTTTATTGTTGAGAGCCAAAAGAGAGCACCGAGTAGGCTTCGCAGTAAGGAACAGCTGCTGAACACGGTGGTACCAGGCAGAGGCTTTTGAGAGAGAACATGGCACCTCATGTCCTGGAGACTCTGCAACAGAGAAGTGGAAAATTCTGCTGGATCCCATGCACCGCACAGCCTCGGCTAGCTTTGGGAAGAAGACCTCGAAGACACACGACTGGTTTGAGGACAAGTCGACCGAGATGACATCCATCATCGAAGCCAAGCGCGTTGCCCTAGCCGAGTACAAGCGGTCAGCTAACAAGAAGAACCTGCAGATCCTCAGGGCTGCCAGGAGCACGGTTCGGCGTTGCTCCAATGACTACTGCACACAGCTTAGTGAGAACATCTAGACGGCCGCCATAACAGGCAACATCAGGGGAATGTACGATGGCATTAGGACCAGTCCAGAGCAACACAGCCCCCCTCAAATCCTCCACTGGGGAAGTAATCACAGATGAATGCCGGCAGATGGTGAGATGGGTGGAACACTACTCCGACCTCTACTCGAGAGAAAACACTGTGTCCCCCTCAGCCCTTGATGCCATCGGGTGTCTGCCGACCATGGATGAGTTAGATGCACAACCGACGGGAGATGAGCTCAGCAAGGCCATTGACAGCCTGGCCTCAGGCAGGGCCCCAGGCAGCGACGGGATTCCCCCTGACCTGATCAAGCATTGCAAGACCACCTTAATCTCAACCCTACTATAGTTACCCAACCAGATGCAACTAAATTTAAAGTAGCTCTTTCTTCCCAATAACCCCTTTCTGGCTTAAGTCCTCCCTCCACCACCTCCAGTTTAAATTCCATTTGGAATATTTTGGAGGACCAAGAAACCAAGAACCAAGAACCTTACTGCTTCCGTTGTATGAAGTCCTCTGCTAGTGCTGGCAATGAGCTGTACCGCAGGACATGAGGGATGCCACCATCATTACCCTCTACAGAACAAGGGTGAGAGAAGCGACTGCAACAACTACAGAGGCATCTCCCTCCTCAACATCGTCGGCAAGGTCTTTGGTCGGGTCACCTTGATCCGCCTGCAGAAGCTGGCAGAACGTGTCTACCCAGAGTCACAGTGTGGTTTCCGAGCTGGAAGGTCAACAGTAGACATTGTCTTCTCCATTCGCCAGCTCCAGGAGAAGTGCAGAGAACAGCGGATGCCCCTGTATGTTGCTTTCATTGACCTCACCAAGGCGTTCGACCTCATCAGCAGAGATGGCCTATTTAAGGCTCTGCCAAAGATTGGCTGCCCACCAAAGAGCATGATAGAATTCTTCCACATCAACACGAAGGGGAGAGTGCAGTTCAATGGCAGCTTCTCCGGGCCCTTCAATATCTGCAATCTGCAGTGGCGTCAAACAAGGCTGCGACCTCACTCCCACACTCTTTGGGATTTGCTTCTCTCTGCTCCTGAAACATGCCTTCGGCACCGCAACAGAGGGGATCTACCTGCGTACTAGATCAGATGGCAGGCTCTTCAACCTCACCTGCCTCAGAGCAAAGACAAAAGTACGTGAAGCTCTCATCAGAGACATGTTTTTTGCCGATGACGCTGCAGTTGTGTCCCACACCCAGCAGCAACTACAGTCATTGATGGACCGCTTCTATCGGGCATGCAAGGACTTCGGGCTGACCATCAGCCTGAAGAAGATGAACGTCTTGGGGCCGGATACAGAGGCGCTGCTTGTCATCACCATCGACGACTACGAACATGATGTCATCCATCAGTTCACGTACCTCGGCTCCACCATCACCGACTACCTCTCCTTGGACACAGAGATTGATAAGAGGATCGGGAAGGCAGTTACAAGTCTCGCTCGCCTCCAACTCGAGTGTGGACCAACCCAAAGCTGACGGTGAAGACAAAGATAGCAGTCTACAACGCCTGTGTCATCAGCACGCTGCTATACGGCAGTGAGACATGGACTACATATGACAGGCAGGAGAGAAGACTCAACACCTTCCACCTGAGAAGCATCTGCCGTATCCTGGCAAGACAGAGTGTCCAATGCCGAGATCCAGTCTCGCGCTGGCCTTCCCAATATGTACTCTACTCAGGCAGCGCAGACTGCAGTGGCTGGTCCATGTCCACCGCATGGAGGATGGACCTATTCCAAAAGACATCCTCTATGGAGAGCTGACATCTGGGAGGAGAACCATCGGCCGCCCCCAGCTACGTTACAAGGATGTCTGCCAGAGAGATATGAAGAGGCGCGACATCGATGTGGAACCTTGCAGCTGACCGCACGAGGTGGAGAGGTACCCTGAACCAACATCTCAAAACGGGGAAGAGAAACTGTTGAACGCAGCGGCAGACAAGCTGGCACACAGAAAGGAGCGCAGCAACTTCAACAAACCAGAGACCACACACAAATGTGCGACAGAGACTGTCACTCTGGCATTGGTCTCTTCAGCCACAAGCGACACTGCTCTAGCCAACAACTAGGATGCATCACCCATGGTCAATCATGACCGAGGGGGGCCTACTACTATTGTACGCCAGTTTGAACAGACGATATTTATGTATGTGACAGCATGCAAAACACAGCTTCTCATTGTCCTGCTGACAATGGGTACATTTGAGAATAACAATCCTAAACCTGTCTGTCCAGGAAATGGCTGAGGCAGATACGACATGGCATCATGGTGTTGCACAGACATTGTGGGCCGAATGGCCTGTTTGTGTGCTGTAGTGTTCTCTGGTCTATCCCTTATCCCCACGGTTTCGTGGTGATTCCCACGTTGTGTGTCGGGGTGTACGTGCAGATTGCAGCCAGTTTTCCCACAACCATGACAACATATGGAAAACATTTCACTGGATAAAGTCTGGGTTTACTCTGACTTTGCAATGATAGAAGCACAAGACTGTGACTGTCAGTAGCACCCGGGCAGCTCAGAGCTGGGCTGGTGGCTGCAGGAGAGGTCTCAGCAAGGCAGTGGGGGAACGGTGCTGCAGTGCAGTAGTGCAGCGTGACGGGGCAGTGGTGCAGCAGGGGAGTGGTGCAGTAGTGCAGCGTGACAGGACAGGGCAGTGGTGCAGCAGGGGAGCGGTGTCGCGTGACAGGGGAGTGGTGCAGCGGTGGAGCAGGGGAGTGGGGCTGTAATGCAGAGGTGCAGCGCTGCAGCGGTGTGCATGGAAAACTCACTGTGCCATCATGTCCTTGGGCCCCACATGCACAATGCAGATCCCTTCGTCCGTGCACTGTTTCCCCACCAGGCTGTGGGCGTGGAGTCGCGGCGGCTCCTTGGCCGTCACCAGCTGCACGAGTACTTTGGCATTGCCCGTGTAGTTGTAGATCTGCAGAACGAGGTGGCAAACATCAGCACCAGCTCCCCCTCCCCCCACCCCAGCAGTCCCCCATCTATCTCTGACCCTCTCAGCCCCAGCTCTCCCTCCCCCCATCAGCCCGTCCCCATAGACCACCCTGCCCATTATTCCCCCCTCTAACCGTCAGTGCCCCCTCTTCCTCTTCCCCGGTGCCACCTCCCCCCCCTCCCTCTCCACCCCATCATTCCCCCGTCCCTTTCCGCACTCATTCCCCCTTCTCCTCCTGTCCTCCCCCCCCAGTCCATGCCCCTTCTCCCGTCAATTCCCCCTCTCCCCATCACCTCCCCTCCCCCATCCATGCCTCCACTCTTCCCGTCCCTCCACCTCCCCCTCTCCTGCCCCCCTCTGACATTCCCCCCTTCCCTCTCCTCTATTCCTCTCCCCCCCCCCCCCATCATTCCTCCCTCTCCCTCTCCCCCCCTCGTCCTCCCCTTCCCCCCTCGACCCCACCCACCCCCTCCATCCCCCGTACCCACCTTGACACTGGGGTAGGTTTTGCGGTTTTTCTCGCTGGACGCCCCGGGCAGCCCCCCGTGTGATGGACCCTCACACCCGTAGCGGAAACGGAAGCCACGCTGTGGGGGCACAGAAGACGTTAGATGACAAACAGTAACGGGCCCAGCACCAAACCCTGAGTCACACCATTAGTCACAGGCCTCCAGTCTGAGAAGCAACAAAATAGTTCCCATCAGTTTCCCTGTTGCCCTTCTTGAAAAGAGGTACAACATTTGCCACCCTCCAGTCTTCCTGCACCTCTCCTGTATTTAAAGACAACTCGTAAATTACAACCAGGGCTCCCACAATTTCCTCTCTCATTGCCCACAATGTCCTCAGATATATTTGATCAGGCCCTGGAGATTTGTCTACCTTGAAACACAACAGTACCTTCACTACTTCTTCAATGGTAACCCTGACTGCTCTCAAGACACTTCCAGTGACTGCTCCAAGTTCCTCTGTCCTACTGTCTTTCTCCTCGGTAAATACACAGGAGAAATATTAATTGAGGACTTTGCTCATCTCCTGTGGCTCCACACAGATGTGACCACATTGATTCCTGAGAGGTCCCACTCTCTCTCTCTCTAGTCTACTCCTTAGTTCCCGAAACTCCTCCTCCAAGGATGTACTTGATCCCAGCTGCCTATACCTGTCCAATGCATCCTTCTTGTTTTTGACTAATGTCTCAATTTCCCTCGTCAGTCAAGCCTCCTTACATTTGGCTGCTTTGCCCTTCACTCTAACTGGGACGTACACATCCTGAGCTATCTTCAGTACACGGTGGGCGGCGCGACTCTCGTCAGCAGCGGCCTCTGCAGTCCGTCTGCGTTTTTATTATTTTATGTCTATGTTTTTATGTAGTTTTTGTTATTTTTTGTTGGGGTATGTGTGTGGGGGGGTGGGGGTGGTGTGGGGGGGAGGGGGTAACTTTTAAATCTCTCCCTGCACGGGAAACCCAACCTTTTCTTTGTCGGGTCTCCGTTGTCGTTGGGGCTGCAACGAGGAGCGGCCTCCAACAGGAAGACCGAGGGCTCTGGTGCCGACTACTCACCTCACCGTCGCGGAGCTGGCCGAGTCCAGGGCGGGTGGAGCTGTGGCGGACACTGCTGCGGCCCGACCTCCGGAGATTCGGAGGCTGCAACTGCGGGTCTGGCGGACGGCAGCACCAGGAGCCCGCGGGTCCCCGGAGAGAGCCCGCTTTTCAGGGCTCCCACAACGGCGACTTCTCCCGCCCGAGTTGCGGGGTTGAAGAGCTCCTGGAGCGGGGCCTACATCACCGCCCCGCGCGGCTTGGAATGGCCGCGGGACTCTGCGAGCGCACGCCGGGGGCTCTAACATCAAGAATGTGTGCGACCTTGCATCACCCGGCGTGGCTTTAATGGCCGCGGGACAATTCGCCATCGCCCGCCGGGGGCTTTGACTCTGACATCGGGGGGGGAGAGTGCAGTGGAGAGATAAGTTTTTTTGGCCTTCCATCACAGTAATGTGATGGATGTTTATGTAAATAATGTTGTGTCTTGGGTCTATTTGTTTGTAATGTATGGCTGCAGAAACGTCATTTCGTTTGGACCTCAAGGGGTCCAAATGACAAATAAATTGTATCGTATCGTATTAAAAACCTCCAACTTGGCTGCTGTTCCGTTCCCCTCAAATAACCTGCTCCAGTCAACTTGAGCAAGACCTTCTCTCATACAATGTGCGGGGATCACTGGTCGGCGCAGACTTGGTGGGCTGAAGGGCCTGTTTCTGTGCTGCATCTCTAAACTAAACTGGCACAGAGCCGAATTCCACAACCCCCACCTTGCCCTCTCCCTGCCCATATTCAGCTGTGCCCTGTGTATGTGGCCACACAGCCCGTGGGTACAGCAGGGTGTGAGTGAGTGAATGCTGCCGACCCAGCTGTCCCTGTGCCAGGCTCTGAGTGGGACGTACCTGCTTCGGCTGTTCACAGATGTCGATAAACGGACCTCCGGCTGTGGGAGCGAGGCAAGTGCTAGTCAATGTATCGTCCCAAAGACATCGCCACATCTCCCCGGGGCTCAGTCCCCCCCTCTTCCTACCCACCCCCCCCCACCCTGCCCACCCCCACCCTGCCCGCCCACACCCCCACCCCCACCCTGCCCACCCACACCCCCACCCAGCCCACCCTCACCATTCACCAGACCCCCCACCCCAGGCCACCCCGCCCGTCCCTGCTCATTGCCGTTACCTGACATGAGGGCAGCCTCGGCATTGGTCAACATGTTCAGATCCAGCTGCCCAAAGTCACCATCCGCCTGGGTGAAGCACACAGGGGTCAGGGGTCACAGCTAGGCCCAGGGTTAAGGGTTAGGGGTCACGTTCAGTTGTGGTCGGGCGGCATAGGCAAGGTGGGGTTAGGGGTCACAGTCACAGCCTGGGTCGAGGGTCATGGCCTGGGGTCACGGCCTGGGGTTGGGGTCACGGTCGGGGGTCACGGGCGATCAGGGTCACGGCTGGGGGCCGGGGTCACGACCAGGGTTGGGGTCACGGGCGATCAGGGTCATGACCAGGGTTGGGGTCATGGTTGGGGGTCGGGGTCACGGTCGGGGGTTGGGGTCACGTCCGGGGTTGGGGTCGGGGTCACGGCCGGGGTCACGGCCAGGGGTCGGTGTCACGGCCAGGGGTCGGGGTCACGGCCAGGGGTCGGGGTCACGGCCAGGGGTCGGGGTCACGGCCAGGGGTCGGGGACACGGCCAGGGGTCGGGGTCACGGCCAGGGGTCGGGGTCACGGCCAGGGGTCGGGGTCACGGCCAGGGGTCGGGGTCACGGCCAGGGGTCGGGGTCACGGCCAGGGGTCGGGGTCACGGCCAGGGGTCGGGGTCACGGCCAGGGGTCGGGGTCACGGCCAGGGGTCGGGGTCACGGCCAGGGGTGGGGTCAAAGATCATGGTCAGAGTCATGAGGAAAAGCGCGATGCTCTCCAACACCGGCCATACTCACGTCCTGTGTCCCCAGGCTGTAGGCATCATCCATCCTGAAAGAAACAAGATCCCATCAGTTTCTGACTGCCCAGCGACAGCGAGACAGACTCACCAACCACGGCCTCACCGGGTGCAGCAGCACCCCACACGGAGCTCCTGGTGACCCTGGCATCTGTGGGGCCATCACCCCCCTCCCCCACCCACTGCGGTTCCCCACCTCATCCCCACCTCCCCCTCACCTCATCCTCATCCCCACCTCCCCTCACCCGCACCTCCCCTCACCTCATCCCCACCCCCTCCCCTCATCCCCACCCCCTCCCCTCACCTCATCCCCACCCCCTCACCTCATCCCCACCTCAACCCCACCTCACCTCACCTCATCCCCACCACCCCCTCACCTCATCCCCACCCCCTCACCTCATCCCCACCTCATCCCCATCTCCCCCTCACACTCATAACCCTACCTCCCTCCACCCTCGCACTTCACTCTCTCTCCCTCACTGAGGGTGGTCTCACAGCTCGTGTCCCCTGTACCAGGATGCCCTGGTTTGTGGGCAGACTTGTGCTCCACATACCCACTCCCTCTACCGTCATTCATTGTCCTTGTATATAAAGTCTTTCTTGCTACAAGATACACATTTAATTTCACAGCCAACAATTGGTAGCCATGTGGCTAATGAAAACAAAACAGTTTTAGCTTTTAATGGCAAATTTGATTGATTGAAAGACACGGCGTGGAAACAGTCCCTTCGGCCCATCGAGCCCACGCTGACACTGTTCCCACTGGTTCTATCTAACACCACTTTCCCATCCACTCCCTGCACACTGGAGAAATGTACAGAGGGCCAATGAACCTACAAACCTGTACGTCTTTGGGATGTGGGACGAAACCAGAGTGCTTGTGGAAAACCCACGCGGTCACAGGGAGAACGTGCAAACTCCACATAGACACGTGATCAGAACTGAGCCTGGCGATGTGAGGTAGCAATGCCACCTGCTGCTCTGCCCTTTCCAGCCCTTTTGCCGATGTATGTGTTAGTTGAACATTTCAGAGACCATGACTCTCAGACTCATCTGAATTGATGCCTCTTGTGCAGCAAAATGGAACAGTATCAATAAATCAATAATCAGTCTGAAAAAGGGTCGCTTCGCCTAACACCTCCGCACAGTTCACATTAACCAACCTGATCTCCCGGTGGCTCAGCACCTCAACTCCCCCTCCCATTCCGAATCTGACCTTTCTGTCCTGGGCCTCCTCCATGGCCAGAATCCCACCACAAATTGGAGCAGCAGCACCTCATATTTTGCTTGGGTAGTTTACACCCCAGCGGTATGAACATTGACTTCTCCAATTTCAGGTAGTCCTTGCTTTCTCCCTCTTTCCCCTCCCCTTCCCAGCTCTCCAACAGCCCACTGTCTCCACCTCTTCCTTTCTTCTTCCCGCCCCCCCATCCCCACATCAGTCTGAAGAAGGGTCTCGACCCGAAACGTCACCTACTCCTTCGATCCATAGATGCTGCCTCACCCACTGTTTCTCCAGCATTTTTGTCTAGTCTCGACCTGACACATCATCCATTCCTATCCATAGATGCTGCCTGTCCTGCTGAGTTACTCCAGCATTTTGTATCTTTCTTCAGTTCAAACCAGCGTCTGCATTTCCTTCTGACACAGTATCAATAAATATCTACTCTTCCCCAACCTCTTCCTGTAGCTCAGATCCTCGAGTCCAGGCAACATCCTTGTGTATCTTCCCTGCATCCTTTCATAAGATCATAAGGAATAGTAGAATTAGGCCATTCGGCCCATCAAGTCTACTCCACCATTCAATCATGGCTGATTTATCTCTCCCTCCTAATCCCATTCTCCTGCCTCTCCCCATAACCTCTGACACCTGTACTAATCAAGAATCTATCTGTCTCTGCCTTAAAAATATCCATTGACTCTGCCTCGACAGCCTTCTGTGGCAACAAATTCCACAGATTCACCACCCTCTGACTAAAGCAATTTCACCTCATCTCCTTCCAAAAAGAACGTCCTTTTATTCTGTGGCTGTGACCTCTAGTCCTAGATTCTCCCACGAGTGGCAACATCTTCTCCACATCCACTCTATCCAAGCCTTTCACCATTCTGTAGGTTTCAATGATGTCCCACCCTCATTCCCCTAAACTCCAGAGAGTACAGGCCCAATGCTGACAAACACTCATCATATAACCATATAACAATTACAGCACGGAAACAGGCCATCTAGACCCTTCTAGTCCGTGCCGAACACTTACTCTCACTTAGTCCCATCTACCTGCACTCAGACCATAACCCTCCATTCCTTTCCCGTCCATATACCTATCCAATTTATTTTTAAATGATAAAAACAAACCTGCCTCCACCACTTCCACTGGAAGCTCATTCCACACAGCTACCACTCTCTGAGTAAAGAAGCTCCACCTCATGTTGCCCCTAAACATTTGTCCCTTAATTCTCAAATCATGTCATCTTCCCTACTCTCAATGGAAAAAGCTTATCCACGTCAACTCTGTCTATCCCTCTCATCATTTTAAAGACCTCTATCAAGTCCCCCCTTAACCTTCTGCGCTCCAAAGAATAAAGACCTATCTTGTTCAACCTTTCTCTGTAACTTAGTTGCTGAAACCCAGACAACATTCTAGTAAATCTCCTCTGTACTCTCTCTATTTTGTTGACATCTTTCCTACAATTTGGCGACCAGAATAATCATAATAATAATCACAGGTTAACCTACTCATTCCTGGCATTTCCCAGGGGTGACATTCACTCAGCTCAACGACATGTTTAGCCACTTTCCAGTTTACAGCGAGTCCCTGAAGGAGAGTTTGCTCAGCACTTTCTAGGGGTGCGGGGGTGGGGGAGAGTACTGCAAGCGTGAGTTATTGCTGGCGTCAGGAGGGATAATTTGTGTCATCACTCTTCTTGGAACAGCCCTGGGTTCACAATGACAGAGCGGCAGAAACTTCCCACCAACGCGGCTCTCAGTGGCGTGGGCGGCTGCACCAGACACAGGCCCTGTCACAGTCACAGTCCCAGTCGCAGTCGCAGTCCCAGTCGCAGTCACAGTCACAGTCACAGTCACAGTCAGTCCCAGTCAGTCCCAGTCCCAGCGGGTGGGGAAATGGAGTGGGATGTTATGGGATCGATTGGGTCGTTATTCCCTTTATCATGTATCTGTACACAGAGGACGGATCGATTGTAATCATGTATTGTCTTTCCGCTGACTGGATAGCATGCAACAAAAGCTTTTCACTGTACCTCGGTACACGGGACAATAAACTAAACTGAAGCCGGGATGAGGAGAGGGAGAAAGAGGCTCTGTACAGAGGGGGGGAGGGGGGGGGGAGGGGCTCAGAGGGGCGTGGACGGGAGCTATGTACAGGGGGAGGGGGGGGTTGAGGGGAAGTGGTGGGGGGGGGGGGCACAGCAGGGGACAGGGTGAGGGAGGAGAAGCTGTATACTGTGGGGGGGGGGAGTGGGGAGCTGTGTATAGTGGGGGGGGGGGGTAGGGGGAGGGTAGCTGCTCTGTACTGGGGGGATGGGGCACCCATGCTGGAGACGGGGCATGGAGGCATGGAGAAGGCAAGGTGGTGCCAAGGGAATGGGCATCACAGGGCAAAGCTGGGATTAGAGGGAGGGGATGAGAACCAGTGGGAAGGGGATGAACGGGGAACTAAACACATCAGGAGCGGTCCGTAGGGAAGCCAGTGGAGGAGGAGTGGATGCGCTTCAGGGCAACACCTTTAACTGTTGTTGGGAATGTGGTCAGTGTGTGTCGGGGAGGGAGAGAGGGCGAAGAGATGGGGAGGAATTATTTTGGCTGGAGTTTGGAGAGAGCCACCTGATCAATGAGGGATCTGCACCACAGGGATGGATGATTATCTCTGAAACGCTGGAGGATGAGGGAAGACAGTCGAAGTTTCACAATTACAGGATTAGTGATATAGATACGGTAGATAGTTAGAGCCTTTGTGTGTGTGTGTGTGTGTGTGTGTGTGTGTGTGTGTGTGTGTGTGTGTATGTGTATGCACGTGTATCTGTATGTGCGCGTGTGGGTGTGTATGTGCGTCTGTGTGCTCGAGTGTGCACGTGAGTGTCTGCGTGTCTGCGTGTGTCTGCGTGTGTGTGTGTGTGGAATGTGCTGCCAGGGGTGGTGGTGGAGGCAGACATGATAGTGGTGTTTATATATATTTTGGCACACCTTATTCACCATTGTCCCGTGATGTAAATGAAACGTTTCATTCAGATTGATGTATATTTTAAGTTATTCACATTTTAAACTTTACAAATATCACTTTTCCACTCGCCCTACCCATCAGCTGTCATGATGACGTCACAATGCAATCCCAAATTTCATGTTTTTTTAAATCGCCATGATTTTTTTTCCACGTGTACTTGCCTGGCCTCACAACGGGGACCCAACGACTCCACGGGTAAGTTTCCTTTTACTTACAAACGCCTCCACAGGCCCTCTATTCACTATATTAACTTAGACTTAATTTCTGCCGTTAACGGTACAACTTTGAATGTGGCAGCCGCGCATGCACAGTTTGATGGAATATTGCGTCGGGGGAGCGGGCCCAACATGTCCGCACTTGGTCTAGTGTTCTATAATCAAAGCTGTAAACGCCCAGCAGGCCAGGCAGCTTCCGTGGAGAGCGACTCAGCGGTAAAGCTACAGCTTGATGAGATATGATTAGAAGTGAAAGATAACACTAACTCAATCACAGTGCTATTGTTAGTAATTCTCATGCCTAGTCAGCACGGTGGTGCAGCGGTAGAATTGCTGCCCACAGCGCCAGAGACCCAGGTTCGATCCTGACTACGGGTGCTGTCTGTACGGAGTTTGTACCTTCTCCCCGTGACCCACGTGGGTTTTCTTCAGGTGCTCTAGTTTCCTCCCACACTCCAAAGACCTACAGGTTTGTAGGTTAATTGGCTTTGGTTAAATTGTAAATTGTTCCTAGAGTGGGATAGTGTTAGCGTGCGGGGATCGTTGGTCGGTGTGGACATGGTGGGCTGAAGGGCCTGTTTCCCACTGTATTCTAAACTAAACTAGACAGTACAGTAACGAGTACGACCATTATCGCCCATGTAAACTGCCCATGCTTTTTTTTTTTTTTAAACTCCCCATTTGCCAAACTCCCCCACCCTTGATTCAATCCGAGATGACAGCCTCACAACCCACACAGCTTTGGAATGTCGGAGGGAACAGTCACAGGAAGAACATGCAACCTCCACATAGACAGCACCTGAGGTCAGGATCGATCCTGGATTTCTGGCTCTGTGAGGCAGCGGCTCAAGCATTAGACGGCAGTGGGCCTGTACTCACTGGAGTTTAGAAGGATGAGGAGAGACCTCATTGAAACTAACAGTGAAAGGCTTGGATAGAGTGGATGTGGAGAGAATGTTTCCACTAGTGGGAGAGTCCCTAGTGAGACCACACTTGGAGTATTGTGTGCAGTTTTGGTTCCCTAATTTGAGGAAGGACATTCTTGCTATTGAGGGAGGGCAGCGTAGGTTTACAAGGTTAATTCCCGGGATGGCGGGACTGTCATATGCTGAGAGAATGGAGCAGCTGGGCTTGTACACTCTGGAGTTTAGAAGGATGAGAGGGTATCTCATTGAAACCTATAAGTTTATTAAGGGTTTGGACACGCTAGAGGCAGGAAACATGTTCCCGATGTTGGGGGAGTCCAGAACCAGGGGCCACAGTTTAAGAATAAGGAGTAAGCCATTTAGAATGGAGACGAGGAAACACTTTTTCTCACAGAGAGTTGTGAGTGTGGAATTATCTGCCTCAGAGTGCGGTGGAGGCAATTCTCTGGATGCTTTCATGAGAGAGCTAGATAGGGCTCTTAAAAATAGCGGAGTCAGGGGATATGGGGAGAAGGCACTGATTGGGGATGATCAGACATGATCACATTGAATGGCGGTGCTGGCTCGAAGGGCCGAATGGCATAATCCTGCACCTATTATCTATTGTCTCGGACTAGAGAGAGCCTCAGAATTAATGGATGTTCCTTTAGGAAGGCGATGAGGAGGAATTTCTTTGGACAGAGGGTGGTGAATCTGTGGAATTCATTGAACATCATTCACTGAACAGGGGCGGCACGGTGGCCCAGCAGTAGAGTCGCTGCCTCACAGCGCCAGCGACCCAGGTTCGATCCTGACTATGGGTGCTGTCTGTACGGAGTTTGTACGTCCTCCCTGTGACCACGGGTGCTCCAGTTCGCCGGGTGTTCAAATTTCCTCCTAAACTCCAAAGACGTACAGGTTTGTAGGTAAATTGTAGGTTGTAGGTAAACAGAAATGTGTAAATTGTCCCTAGTACAGTATATAGGGTAGTGCTAATGTAGGGGTGATCATTGGTCGGCGTAGATTTGATAGGTCGAAGGGCTTGTTTCCATGCTAAATAAAACTAAAGTTAACATAGAACAGAGAGCAGTCCAGAAACAAAGTTCTGGAGTAAAGGGCCTGTCCCACTTTCCCAAGTTACTCACCAATTTGGGGCATCAGGTAAGTCGGGAGGTTTTTTCGGGATGTTGAAAAATGTTCACGAGTAAAAAAAATAGCCCCGAGTACCAGCTGGCTATTACCGTAATTCTCCCAGTTTGAATCAAGGGTAAAACTCGGGAGAATTCATGAGTAACTCGGGAAAGTGGGACAGGGGCTTAACTCAGTGGGTCAGGCAGCATCTCTGGAGAACATGGATAGGTGACGTTTTGAGTCAGAACTGTCCTTAAGACTGATTGTGGTGGGAGGGAAAGGAGAGACGGAAGAGAGGTGGGGCTGAACTAAGCCTGGTCAGTGACAGGTGAATACAGGAAGAGGGTGGGGGGGGGAGGGGGGAGATAGGCTGATGGTTGAACAAAGGGCACTCTACTCTGGAGTCGCACGAGCTTCATTGGCTCGTCTCCAGCTGGTTCAAAATGCTGCCGCTCGCCTTTTGACCGGAACTCGAAAGAGGGAGCACATTACGCCAATTTTGGCCTCCCTTCACTGGCTCCCAGTGCACTTTCGAGTTCATTTTAAAATTATTTTATTTGTTTTCAAATCGTTGAATGGGCTCGCCCCGCCTTACCTCTCTGAGCTGCTCCACCTATATGCTCCTGCCTCAGGTCAGCTGATCAGCTGCTCCTTGAGGTACCACGGTCTAAGCGGAAGCTCAGAGGGGATAGAGCCTTTTCTGTTGCTGCTCCGGCACTTTGGAACACCTTGCCGTTGCACATCAGACAGGCCCCCTCACTGTCCATCTTCAAATCCTCCCTAAAAACTCATTTTTATTCTCTGGCTTTCGACACTGGCTGAGACATTGCTCCTGTTCTTAGTGCTTTTAATGTCTTTTAATTTTTACTGTTTTTAGTCCTTCGTTTCGCGGTTTTTAATGGTTTGTAATAACTTTTTGTCCATGAGTTCTCATGTACAGCACTTTGTGGCAACTGCGGTTGTTTAAAGCGCTTTATAAATAAAGTTTATTATTTATTATTATGAATAAAATAAGGATGAAAGAGTTATTTTGTGAAGCGAGGGGGGAATGTATGTGGGAGGGAAGGGGCAGGGGAGAAATAAATGCAGGTGCAGGTGGGGCATAGGGACATGGTGAGGGGAGTGGGGTGGAGGGAAGAAAGGGAGTGGTGTGGGGGGCTAGTTACTCCAGTACAGCCCAGTGGTTTGAACATTGAATTCTCCACTTTTAGATAACTATAAACTAAACACCCCCCATTCCCCAACCTGGACATATCTATTTCTTCCCATCTGCTTCAACCTCCATTCCTTCCTATAGCTTCACAATGGTAATTTGAGTTTCATTGTACCTTAATTGGTACGTGTGACCTTAAAACCTTCAAACAATCCACAACTCTTCAACCCTCTTGTCTTGTACCTTCTGTTTTTTTTATATAGCTCTGGCCTTTGTTCAACCATCTGCCTATCAAACCTACTCCTCACCTGTATCCACCTATCGCTTGCCAGACTTTGTCCTGCCCCATTTCTCTTCAGACTTCTGTCCCCCCCCAAACCCACTACAATCAGTTTGAAGGGTCCCAACCCTAAACGTCACCTATCCATGTTTTCTCCAGATGCAGTTACTCCAGCACTTTGTGTGTTTTTGTAAACTAGCATCTGCACTTCCTTGTTTCTACATAGAACAGTCGAGCACTGGAACAGGCCCTTCGGCCCACAACGTCTGTGCTGAAAATGATGCCAAGACCACCTGCACGTGATCCATAATAATAATAATAATGGATGGGATTTATATAGCGCCTTTCTAGATACTCAAGGCGCTTTACATCGCATTATTCATTCACTCCTCAGTCACACTCGGTGGTGGTAAGCTACTTCTGTAGCCACAGCTGCCCTGGGGCAGACTGACGGATGCGTGGCTGCTAATCTGCGCCTACGGCCCCTCCAACCACTACCAATCACTCACACACATTCACACACAGGCAAAGGTGGGTGAAGTGTCTTGCCCAAGGACACAACAACAGTATGCACTCCAAGCGGGATTCGAAAAGGAATATCCCTCCTTTCCTTGCATATCCTTGTGCCCATCTAGAAGTCTCAAACACCACTATCGTATCCGTCTCCACAACGCGTGTTCCAGACATCCCCTCCCTCTGTGTGAAAAGATTTGTGAGATTTATAGAATTTTCCATATTTGCCTTCTTGCGGTTTTAATCTCAGTTGCAAATCTACTTCCGACACCTCAAACTCAGCTCTATCTTTTGTTTCAAGTTACGATTCTCGTTCCAACAGTTTAACCACATTGTTCTCAAGCACCCAGCAAAATTAGCAAGCCACATCACGATCACCCTTCCTAGAAGATTTGTTATATTAGATGCATCTCTCCAACAGGTTTGCTAAATTTCAAAGTACACTTGTTCATGAACAGTTATTTATATTGAGAGGTATTCAGACTCATTTGTATAGTGTAGTTTAGCTTAGAGACACAGCATGGAAACTGGCCCTTCGGCCCACCGAGTCTGCGTCAACCAGCGATCCTCGCATATTAACACTATCCTACACATACTAGGGACAATTTCACATTTATACCAAGGCCATTAGCCTCCAAACGTGTATGTCTTTTGAGTGTGGGAGGAAACCGAAGATCTCAGAGAAAACCAACACAGGTCACTGGGAGAACGTGCAAACTCCTTACAGACAGCACCCGTAGTCGATATCGAACCCGGCTCTCTGGCACTGTGAGGCAGCAACTCTACCACTGCGCCTCCGTGCCGCCCACAGTATCCCCCAAGCTAAGATTGAAGAAGAGTTCTGACCCAGCGGTATGAATATTGATATCTCTAATATCAGGTAGCCCCTGCATCCCCTCTCCCCGTCCCACTCCCACCCTAGGTGTCCTGCCAGTTCCACTGTCCGCATCCATATATCACATCATTATCACCTCTTCCACAGCCAACAATGGACCATTGTAGGCTCCACCTTCCCTTGGTCATTTGATCTGTTCTGAACCTTTTCATATCTCTAGTTTCCCTCTCCCCTGACTCCCAGTCTAAAGAAGTGCCTCGACCCAAAACTCCGCATATTCCTTTTATCCAGAGATGCTGCCGGACCCACTGAGTTGCTCCAGCTTTTTGGGTCCATCTTTGGTATAAACTAGCTTCTGGAGTTCCTTGTTTCTATATCTTCCTAACAATGGTTGATTCAGATACAGGAATATGGACAGGAAAGCTTTCAAGGGAGATGGGCCAAACATGGGCAGATGGAACTAGTGTAGATTGGGGCATCTTGGTCAGCATGGATAATTTGGGCCGAAGGGCCTGTTTCCGTGCTGTGTGACTATCCTGCCTCTCTAGTCCACTACAGTCTTCAGCAACATGTTGGTAAATGGGATCCAAGGCTGGCTTGATAACAGGAGACAGGAGAGTGTGGTGCTGTTCTTGTCATTGGGAGCCAGTAACCAGCAGTGTACCACAGGGATCGGTGCTGGCTCCATTGCTATTTATCACAGACGTTAATAACTTGGATATGAATGTAGGAAAAGCCATTTGTGACTTGGCAGTTGACATAAACTGGGTGTTTAGTTTAGAAATCCAGCGCAGAAACAGGCCCCTCGGCCAAATGAGTCCTGACCGACCAGCGACCCCTGTACACTAGTACTATCCTACACACAACTAGGGCCAATTTCCAATTTACAGAAGCCACTTAACCTACAAACTTGTACGTCTTTGGAGTGTGAGTGGAAACCGGAACATCAGGAGAAAACCCACGCAGGTCACGGGGAGAACGTGCAAACTCCGTACAGACAGCACCCGTAGTTCTATTTGTTCTATTTGACCCAACATCACCGTTTCTATATCTCTCACTTTCCTTCCCACTGACTATCAGTCTGAAAGGTCTCGATCCAAAATGTCACCTATTCATTTTTACCAGAGATGCTGTCTGACCCGCTGTTACTCCAGTTTTTTGTATCTTTCTTCAAGAAACCAAATAGGCTGGGTTTGTTTCCCTGGGAGTGGGAGGAGGCACAGGGATGGATGTACAGAGGAGTAGAAAACTGAGGGGCATAGATGGAATGTATACGGAACAACCTTACCCCAGAACTGAGACTTTTGCAGCAGGAGGCCATGGTCTAAGATGGGGTTTAGTGTAGTTTAGAGTGCAGCATGGAAATAGGCCCAACGGCCCACCAAGTCCACATGGAACAGTCATCACCCATTCACACCAGTTCCTTGATATCAAACGGACACTGACACCATCCGCCTAGTCTTTCTCCGTTAAATTGATGACTGTCTCCGGGCTGCTTCCTGCACACTTGCACAACTTAATGATTTCATTAACTTCCACCCTGCCCTCAAATTCACCGGGACCATCTCTGATACCTCTCTCCCCCCTTCTTGATCTCTCTGCCTCCATTACAGGGGGCACGCTATCGACTGGCGTCTACAACAAACTCACTGACTCCCACAGTTATCTGGACTACACCTCCTCCCACCCGGCCTCTTGCAAAGACGCTATCCCCTACTCTCAATTCCTCCGTCTCCACCGCATCTGTTCCCAAGATGAGGATTTCCATCCAGGACATCCGAGATGTCCTCTTTATTCAGTAAACGTGGTTACTGTCATAGATGGATCCCTCACCCTCATCTCCTCTATGTCACGTAGTTCTGCTCTCACTCACCCCCCCCAGACGGAACAAGAGTGGTTCCCCTGGTCCTCACACTTCACCCCATCAGCCAACACATTATCCTGCAGCATTTCCGTCACCTCCAACTTGATCCCACCACCAGTCGCATTTTCCCATCTCCACGACTTTCCGCCTTCCACAAAGACCTTGGTTCCCTCATCTCTTTCCACCAAAACTGCACCTCATATTCCGCTTGGGTACCTTACAGCACAATGGTATGAACATTGAATTCTCCAATTGCAAACCTCCTCACTCCACCCCCCCCCCCCCCCAACGCATTTCATTCCCCTCACACCCTCGTAACCTTACGTCTCAGCTTCTATACTCAAAACCCTGACTGATGAAGGTCAATGTAGCGAAAGCCTTCTGTCGACCTGCAACAGCACTTTCAAAGAACGATGTACCTGCACCCCTAGATCAATACTCCCAGAGCCCTACCGTTCAGTGTGTAGGTTTGACTTCCCAAAATGCCAGACCTCTATGTATTTGCATTAAACTACATGGCTATTCCTCAGCCCACTTGCCAACTAATCAATATCCTGCTGTATTTTTTGATAACCACCTTTGCTATCTACCATACTACCCACTTCCATGCCATCTGCAAACTTGCTAATCATGCCTTCTATGTTCTCATCCACATCATTGATATAGCTGAGAAACAGCAATGGGCCCAGCACCTGTCCCTGAGGCACACGTTCACTAGTCACAGGCCTCCACTTCGATAAATAACCATCCACCATCACCCTCTGCTTCCGTCCATGAAGTCAATTCTCTATCCAGTCGGCTAGCTCTCCCTGGAGCTCTCTCTCTCCGTGCGATCCAACCTTCCAGAACATGTTGGGATGGCACATTGGCACAGTGGTAGTTGCTGCCTTAAACCCCCGTCTCACGGTGTGAGTCCACCCACGATTGATCCCCAGTTAAAAACAAATCAATCTTGTGGTAATCACATGGAATTAACGTAGCGGGAACGTCAGAACTCGTGGACATAACTTAGCGCCTCGGAACGCTAACGGCAGGTACTCGGGAAACTTGTTAACTTGTGAACATTTTTCAACATGTTGAAAGAAATTTACTCTTGAAGGAAAAATTGGAAACTTTTAAACTCGTTGTGATACCGTAGTAGCCCGTGAGTTTACCGCAGTAACTCGTGGGTTTGGCCCGAGTGCCAGAAGTGAAATGTTGAAGATTAGTCAGATCTAAATGGAAAATTTTACAGTGATCTAACAATTCACTGTTAAGAAGCAAAAAGCACTCACCGGGGATCTGAGAAACAGTGGCATAAAGAATGAACCGGTGTGGGGAAAGCCGCATTGCGAAAGTTAATTAGTTCCCTTCAGAACATTAACTTTTCACATTGAAACAGTGCCATGAATCCTTGTTAGGTTAATGCACTTTTTATGGAGAAGCAGATATATGGGACAGGTGTCCCGTCTCAGGATTTATATCCGACAAATTAACATCAGTTATTGAAGGCTGATGCGTTTGTACAGGCGATTTTCTCAGGCATCACTTTCCACCCAGTCTGTCCACGTTAGAGAGCAATTGGTCAAAACAATGTTGTAAATGGGACGTTTTATTTTATAATTTTATAATTGGGAATTTTATAAATGTTATAAATGGGAAGGAACTGCAGATGCAGGTTTAATCCGAAGAGTGGTCTCGACCCGAAACGTCACCTATTCCTTTGCTCCAGAGATGCCGTCTGTCCCGCTGAGTTACTCTAGCTTCTTGATAAATGAATCTTTGGAATCTCCTTCGTGGCGTGTTGCTATTCAGAGTTTTAAGTGTATTTGTACTAACCCGTGCAATATGCTTGCCAAAGATAGTTCAGTGGGGAAGTTCACAAAATAAGTTCGCAAGTTCAAGAAGGAACTGCAGATGCTGGAAAATCGAAGGTAGACAATAGTGCTGGAGAAACTCAGCATGCGCAGCAGCATCTATGGAGCGAAGGAAATAGGCAACGTTTCGGGCCGAAACCCAGTCTGAAACGTTGCCTATTTCCTTCGCTCCATAGATGCTGCCGCACCCGTATATAAGTTCACAAGCTGCATTGGTAATTAAGACCAGAGTTATTTTTGTGACATGTAAAATAAATTAATTTCAGGTTCTTTACATCACAAGTATTCTCCTAAAACATTACCCACAACTTTACGTAGTAAATGGGTTGGTTTCAGTCCAGCAAAAACACATAACATAAGTCCTCAATGACATTTCTTAGTAACACAGCGAGAGAGTGTGAGGTAGATGGGATATGACTTTAATTTTTAACTTGTGTTTGTGTATTCATATTTTTCCATAAATTATGGTATCTACACCGGATGATAGTCTAACGTACAATATAGGAAAACATTCTCATATTTACAATTGTATTCGGGTTTTTTAATAAAACCTCACTTTCCCCGAGTTTAAATTGAAACTTGGGCCAGGCGCTGGGAAACTCTGGGACGCTAAAGAGAACATCTGAGCTTTGTCGCGGGCGGGCTGGGGTGACTGTAGGGCTCTGAAAACTTTGTTTCCCAGGGCTGGGGTGAGTGTGAAAGGGGTGGTTTGTGGGCAGATCTGCACAATCAGCAATGTTTTGAGCCACTGTTTTTTATACAGTTTAAGTCGCGACGGTGGGACGGCTGCTCTGACGGACATACTGGGTGAGTAGAGAGACACACACTGCTGTCCCTCTGGTCTACGGACCTTGCTGTCGGGGGGAACAAATAACGTTAATGTTCAATTTACCTAATCTTTTTGTTAGAAGTTTACTAACGTTTTGATGAGAGATAAATTAAGGGAATAAAACAATCTTACTGTTCAAAGCTGGAGTAACTCAGCCAAGCCGGCAGCATCTCTGGAGAGAAAGGTCGAAACATTTTTTCAGTCTGAAGAAGGGACTCGACCAGAAACGTCACCCATTCCTTCTCTCATGAAATGCTGCCTGTCCCGCTGAGTTACTCCAGCATTTTGTGTCTATCTTCGGTCTAAACCAGCATCTGCAGTTCCTCCCGACACAAAAGAGCCTATGCCTTTCAATGATTGATGCCAGACCTTGAACAAATGCAGTTCAAATGGACTTTTGAATGCTATTTTGGAAGGATTATTTTTTGAAACAAACTGCTCTAAAAGTTTGAAGGAAGGAATTGCAGATACTAGTTTAAACCAGATAGACACAAAATGATGGACTAACTCAGCTGGTCAGGCAGCATTTCTGGAGAAAATAAATAGGTGATGTTTCGAGTCGAGATCGTTCTTCAGGCTGGGTCTTTTTATAGTGTAAAAAACTGCATGACATCATTTTTACCATGTGATGATTTTTCCACACGTCGGTAGTCGTTGTTGGCTCAAGAGTAACTCGGGAGAGGAACTTGGTACATCGCAGAAATGAGAAGTAAACGGCAAACTTAGACATACACGTGGGAACTCGTTTAAACTCGTGAACATAAACTTGGAATCTCGTAGGCAACCATGAGTTTGATTTTTTCTTTCACTCGGGATCACTCATGAGTGGACTCGCA